>NW_024609857.1:32666237-32963631 GCF_016920785.2 Ixodes scapularis
TGCTGTGTGCCCTTGTTGCCAGGGTATCTGCACGTTCATTTCCAAGAATTCCGCTGTGGGATGGCACCCACTGAAATACCAGTCTCCATCCGTTGTCCTCTAGCTTTGTTGCTATGTGTGCAGCCTCCTGGGCGATCAAGGGAGCGTGCTCGGGGTTGGCGATGTGAACTAGCGCACTTCGAGAATCGGTTAGTATCACAGCCTTACCGATTTCAGGACGTTCCTGCAGTGTCGTAAGTGCCAGAAGAATCGCAACCGTCTCCGCTGTTGTAGAGGACGTCTCGATGTTTAAGAGAACCGCAGTTTCAGTTGATATTGCGGGGATCGTGTATGCCGCGGTTGCAGTTCCTCTCTTCTTGTCAACTGAGCCGTCTGTGTAGACCTCAAGATGTTCAACGTATTCATTTTCGAGAGCCACTGCGACAGCTGTGCGGGCGACAGTTGGGTGAATATCTTTTTTCCGAGGCAGGTCTGGAAGTGTTTCACGCACGTCTAGCGGTGGGCGTATGGAGTGTGGGGGACGTGAAGAATATAAAACTCCAGGGCTTCCGATGTTACGCTGAAATTGTGCAGCTAGTTGACCAAGATGCGACGATGGTCGTTTCAGCAGGTTGGCAAGAAAGTACTGTGCCGACGGCGTCGTGTGCATTCGCACTAGGGAATGCATTGCCACTCTTTCCTCTCGTAGGATGATTGGCTCTTCTTTTGCCTCCGTGAGCGTTGCCACGTTTTTCGCGTATGGGGGAAGTCCCAAACAGAGTCGTAAAGCGACACGGTGAAAACGTTCGAGCGCGTCTAGCTGGGGTCGCCTGATATTGACGAATGGTAGTGCGTATAGGAGCTTCGATTGGAGAAGACTTTTGTAGAGTGTCAGCAAACCATCCGGTGGGATACCTCTCTGGCCGTATGCACGGAAACTCCGGAGGACGCCCAAGAGCTGTCGACACTGTCCTAAGAGTCTTTTCACTGCCGGCCGCCATGTCGCGAGGTCATCGATTAAAAGGCCCAGGTAGAGGTGGGACCTACTCCTTGCGATTTCTACGCCGTCGAGTGTAATTTTGACGGTCTGTCGCCGGCTCCTGTTGGTGTAGAGGAGAGCGGTCTTTGAAGCAGATAATGTCAGTCCCAGACGAGAAATTTCTTTTGCTGTTTTATCCAGAGCAAACTAAAGAATTTGCCCAGTCATCTGTGCCTGGTTGCTTAACCCAACCGTCCAAATTGCGACATCATCCGCATAAATGGCGATGCTTGTCCGTGGCGTAAGGGGATATGTCATTGGCGGAAGCACAGCAGGTAGTGACGCCATTGCCAAATTGAAAAGAAAAGGACTTATCACGCTGCCCTGCGGTACTCCTTGGGTCACATATCTTGGGGCACTTGTTGTTCCCCGGACGTTTACAATAAGGGTCCTGTTTTGAAGAAATGCACGGATGTAAGCGTAAGCTCTACCTGCGACGCCGAAGAGAGTGAGTTGGTGGAGGATGGTGGCATGAGGTAGAGCGTCGAAAGCCTTGTGGATGTCCAAGAAGGCACAGTACATCGTTTTCCCAGCAGCCCGCGCTTCTTCGAAAGATGTTGCTACTTCTCCTATGGCGTCGACCGTAGAGCGATGTGCCCTGAAACCAGACAGTTGGTCAGGAAGTGTCTTGTTGGTGCCAAGTTGCCACGTGAGACGGCGAAGAACGAGGCGCTCAAGGAGTTTACCGACGCAACTTGTCAAGGAGATAGGCCTGTACGATGACAGCAACGCGTGAGGTTTACCAGGCTTCGGGATCGGAATCACATGGGAGACTTTCCAGACATCCGGGAGTTCTGCGGTGCGCCACACCTTGTTTAGTGCCTCCAGGAGGGCGGGATGGTGACTCTTATCTAAGTTTCTCAGTGCCTGATATGTCACTCCATCAGGTCCAGGAGCGCTGCGCTTCGTGCACTTCCGTAGCGCGTATTCTAGTTCGCCTCTGGTGAAGTCGTTATCTAGCTGCATGGGGGCGCAGGCATCAGACGGGCGAGTTTCTGGCTCTTGGTACCCTGGGGGTAGCGGAATAGCTTTTGAAAATTCATCCGCCAATAGTTCCACCGTTTCCTGCAGAGGCTTTTGAAGTGCAACGGCGAGTCCGGATATGGGGTGTTGAATCTGCTTTGCGGAAGACAACGTCTTTGCTATTTTCCATGCTTTAGAAAGGCCGCCAGCCGATCCGAAGGAGGCGCAGAGTTGTCCCCATTGCTTTCGCTGAAGACGAATTGTATGTCGACGAAATTTGGCATCAATCTTGTGGTGAGTATTCCAATCTTTTGGATCTTTTGTTCTTCGTGCCTTTCGTTGAGCTCTCCGGCGCGCGGCGCGGAGGTTCAAGTATACCAGGTCTGGCGCTGGCCTCCAGAGTGGCACCTTTATCGTCCTCGTCGAGAGACTAAGAGCATTGGCGGTTGCTATGATTGGGTCCTTCAGAGGACCTGCTGCTAGGGCTATGTCAAGGTGCCGTCGGTACATGTCCCAGTTTGTGACCCTGCATCGTCTGTACTTCGGTTTACTAGCGTTGGGAGATACAATGTTGATAGGAATATGGTCACTGCCCCATGAGTCGGGTTGTGGAGTCCAGTTTGCAGCTACATCCGGTGGGGCAAAGGATAGATCAAGAATACTGTCGTTTACACCTCGGCGAACATATGTTTCTGTGCCGTCGTTTAATGCTTCTAGGTGAAGCGAAGACGTGACACACTCGAGCGATCTACCTCTTGCAGTAGTTCGCCTGTCACCCCAGGCAGAGTTATGTGCGTTAAAATCACCGCAGAGCATCAAATGGCCAGGGCATTTAAGCGCTATCTTATTTAAATCTCCCGCGTCCCAGCTGTTAGCACGCCCAGGAGCGACATATGCAGAAATTATAGTGAAGAGCTCGCCTCGGACTTCAATCGTGGCAGCTGCAAATTCTGCTTTCTCTGTGGTGAACGATGAAAGATCAACCGGGTTGTGTGCTAGTCCTGAGGTCACAAGGAGCGCTGCTCGAGAACGACCTCCCTTTCGCGCTGGCGTACTGTGGTGAATGACGTAAGGGGAAAACCTGAAATCGCCCGGTCGCGTCATCGGTTCTTGAATGGCCACGACGTCAGCAGGAGAATGAATCAGGTGCTGTCGTAGGTCGGGAAGACGCCTTCGAAGGCCACGCGCGTTCCATTGGAGGATGGATGGACAGGTTAGGTGGGTATTTCTTCGTCCATGACGTGCAGCACGCACAGACACTGCCGGGGTCGCTCTGATCGAGTCTTGTGCATGAGAGGACGATGGCACTAACATCCTTCAAAAAGGGGAAGCAGAGCTTGTATCATGGTAGTTAGTGTCGTTGCCCAGGATGTTTTGAGGCTTCTAAGTAGGGTGAGAGCGATATTGACTGCTGCCTTGACTAAAGGAATCCATCCTGCAGAGTCCCCGGAACTTGACGGCTTCGCATCCGCCTCCCTTACTTGACGGCGCTGGCGCACAGTTGATAGCTGCAAATCAGACTGAGGTGTCTCGGGGGGTGGTGCTTCTGACACAGCAGGCATTTGTATACCCTGTGATGTTGATTCTTGTCGAACTCCTTGAGATTTTGGTGCCTTGGGCTTAGTTGCCTTGAGAACCGACGCATATGGTGTTGCCAAAGCGGTCGGCTTTTTGGAGTGTTCGTTCTTGTTCCCTGCAATGTCCTTGAAGCCAGAAGCACCAGCCAGCTCTTTCGTGACACTGCTGTCAGCAGGAGTGAACTCAAGCGCCGGAAAAAGTTCCTCGTGTTCGAAGGCTGTTTTGGCAGAGTGAAAGTCCACCGAGTTTGCCTTCGAGTAGGTTTGAATCGTTTCAACCTCTCTTCCTTTCGGACAGGACCGTGCTGTGGCCTCGTGGTTTTGCCCACAGTTCACACATTTCGCCGACAATGACAGGCATGTGCTGTCCGTTTGGTCGTGATGTTGTGCGCAGTGTCTACATGTTTTCGGGCGTTTGCAAGCCACCTGTTTGTGACCAAAACCAAAGCAATTAAAGCATTGGATTGGTCGGGCCTTGAACGGAGACACCGGGTGGCGCACATGCCCTAGCAGAACGTAGGATGGGAGTCGGTTTCCACGGAACGTTACTTTTACAGAGCTGGTGTTTCCGAGCCGTCGTACGCTGCCAATCTCTGCATCCGCCCTCAAATTTGAAGTGATATCTTCAATAGAAAGTTCCTTGTCGACGCTGTGAATCAGTCCGACAACAGTTGGTCCAGCCAAGGGAGAATAGGAAAGTACAGGAATGCTGCAGAGTGTTGTCATGCTTTGTAACTTCTTGACAGCTTCTCCATTCAGCGCATCAACTGCAATGAGGTTTAGTCGATGGTTAAACCGAACCTCGCGAACGCATTTGGGGAATTCTTTATCTAGTGCTTTTGATACCTTCAGGCTACTGAGATTTGTAAGCACCGTTTCGGCATTCCCAGGAGCGAATATTACCGTGAGCCCCTCTTTGTCAGGTTTTGGCCGTATAATCGTGTCCGAGCTCGAAGCAGACAGGCTGTTTGTGAGTCGCGTTCTTTTTCTGGTTCGAACTTCGTGCCATATGCCTCCAGCGTCGTTTTCGTGGTCCATGTCGTCAATTTCAGTTGAGGACGATGTCCTCGATAGATCAGAAGAACCAGGTTGTCCTTCCATCGGTGTCATTGAGGGCGCTCCATCTGTTGCATGCTGTGCAGGTGTTATGCTAAGCGCCATATTTTCGACGTCGGTGACGTTTCCTTGGGCCGATGTCATGCCGGGTCACATCTATGGGGAGCAGCGATGGAAGGCTGCAATTCCTTCGAGGTGCGTCTGCTTCTATACGGCGTTTGGGACACTGATATATATATATATATATATATACCTTGTTCGCAAATATTTATAGGTATCTGGAGACTACAAGGCAAAAGAATTATCGAAATTACCGGGAGCGGAAGATTTGGCGTTCCTCATACCTTGGTGGTTAAATGTTTCATTGACGTTTTAAGCAGTGGCGTCAAAGGGGGGCGGTGTTCCTTCTTTTTATGAACCAGAAGTTCGCTCGGGCGTCAAAGACTGGACCATCGTCTGGTGGCGTTTGCAAAGAAAAGGGTCTATACATCATGCAAAAGACAGTCTGGAAACGACAGTCACCGCCACATCCGCGGTTCGAATGCCGCGTGCCAAGTTTCTCCTTGAACTCGTTGCGATGCGGCATTCGAAGCACGGTTCTCGAGGTGACTTGCGTTGGAATCAGTTTGCAGATTGTCGTTTGTACGATGGAACGCAGTGTGACCCCGCCTTAATGCTGCTTCATCTTACGGCAAAATGCTAATCTTGATTCGAACTGCGCAAAAGTTACGCCGGGATGAGCTTAAATAAAACAAAAATTAACAAACTTTGTTATCGGTCGGCGCTAATATTCCGGGAATGAAAAGGAAAGAAAGCTGATCTAAATATGCATTTCACAGCGTCTCTCCTCAGCGCACACTTTTTATCATATTAGGTAAGAGCACAGAAGGCTCGAACACATGTAATCGCGAACACAAATACTAAAAGCGCAAGTCACGGGACATTGGCTGCACTTGGTTTGTTCACTCGTTAAGAGTACACGTATACAGAAAGCCGACGAATGCCACGATGTCGCGCTCTTGACGCTATTTGAATGGTCCCATTGCGTCGTTGCGTCAGCTGCGCTTTGATTTAAAAAAAAAACAAAAAAACTCTAACACCCCCCCCCCCCCAAAAAAAATATATATATATATTTCTTCTTTTTTTTTTTTTTTGGCTAGGTGATTTCTTATGGTGTCAGAAGACTACCCCATCAATATACTTTGCGACCGCATCACGTATATTTTTAATAAAGTAAAATAATGTAACTGCTCGAAACCGAAACCGAAACTGGACTGGGAAGGAAGAAAAAATATAGGGGAGGGGAAAATTACCAAAAATCACGTAACTGTGCAGCTTTCTTTTTTTTTTTTTTTTCAATTAACGTATTCGCAACTTTTTAGAAGGCACAAAAAAAAATGGGTATCTCATTTTCACTCTATTTTTAGTATTGAGTGTGTGCCTTCGATGACTCTGGACCTACGATTATTTTTGGTGGTTGTGTCTAAAGCATAGAAAACGGCTCGTAACCACGGAGAAGAGAGTGAGCGCGACTCAAAACGGTCAGTTCTTGATCGGCGGTTGTCGGTCGGGCCGAAAGAAAACGCATTTCGAGCCGCAAACCTTGGCGAGCATAAATACCCTGTCAGTGTCCCTTGAAATAAGGTGAAACGAGATACAGCGATTGCTTGTCAATCGCGCTGGCCCCGGCATCGTCTGGATTTCCGTACGATGCCGGCAATGTCAGGAGCTAAAATTTGCAAGAAAAAGCTTTCAATACAGTGCGTTGGCTGTACTGTGATAAGGCAAAACCAGGGCCGGCTTGCTAGAAAAGGGTCCCGGGCTGAAACTGCGTGAAAGAAAGCACCGCAAAGGCTGGGGCGGGCGGGCGTCTTGAGACGCGGTTTGAGTCCCGCTCAGCTCGTGCACTGGCTTTGGCTGTGCTTTTCTCCCGGTCTCAGCTGAGACGCTGTTTCTAGCGAGCCGGCCCAAGTTCTTTTGCTCCTGGTGATGTCACTTGATTATATAGGGAGTATTCACTGGCGGCCATATCCGTGTGCGCTGCTGCTGAGCGCGTGCTGACGGCGAGCTTCCGCAGTTGTTTTGGAGCGTGCATTTAGCACCATCAAGGTAGCCGGTCTGAGCAGGCTATTAATGTGATCTCGGGCTGAGCATGCGCTCTTAACATCGCCCTCAAATATGGCGTCCAGTGAATACCTCATATTGTCTGCCACCAATCTCCATGCCGTGACGTGTTGCACTTGCGCCGCTTGCGTCACCCTCCACCCGCTCACACCAGCGCGCGCATGACGAGCTTCACCGCTTGGCTCCGGAGTGCTAGGAGAAGCAGCCGACGCGGGGGAGTGCCTGGGTTAGCAAGAATTGGTTCGGATAATATGCCCAGTACTATTAGCGGTTGATATATTTTGGTCTCAACTGCAGGTTTATCTCTCATTGTAAAAAGCTGGGCTGAGAAAGAGGGAACAAACGCGGGCCTACAGTCGGATAACTACGGTAGTCAAGGGAGTTCCCGTGCAGCGGTCAATCGAAAGGGCAGCGAACTTCGACTCAACTGTGGCTCCAACACCGCTAAAGCGCATTGCTACTTTGACACAGACATGTACAAGTTACTCTCCAAACCATTTCTCTCTCCCCCCCCCCCCTTCATACGCCACATGCTTCTCCCTTCTTTGCAAATATCAGCTCATCTTCCAACATTTTATCTCTTTTGCGCAGGAATGTTTGTTGATAGGCAAAGCAACCACGACAGTTCGAAAGTAATTTGTAACTTCAGTAGAAGATACTCAGAAAAAGTAATTAAAGTAAACTACTAATTACCAAAATAATAATGTAATTGAAACTTACTAAACTACTCAGAAAAATATTTAGACTACAGTAACTTGAGTAGAGTGGTTTAACTTCGTACAAGTCTGCTTTGACAACATAACTGTAGGCTTTCATGATATTTGTGGGCGATTGTTTTTGTCGTTCATGATATTATACTTTTGAGTTAAGTAGGTTCATGAAACTTCTTCCTTGGAGGGGGGGTATTATTTACTGACAGACGTTTTAGCTGATTTACCGGTTTTTTGCTGGAATTTTACAGAAATTATATTTACCGGTTAAATAAACTACCGAGCATAAAATGGGGAGAAGAAAATGTTTTGTCTTAACTGAAGTGTTGCGATATGCTTAATTTTTCATCAATTTTTTTCGTAATACGTATTTTAAATTTCATTTTCTCTGTCTTATTTCTAAACAGAAGGTTGTGTGTTTTTTGGCGCCCTATCTTCTCTTATTGTGAAATATGATTCAGTATCAAAGCATAACCCTCAATATTTATGAAACATTAACTGCGATGGAATCACCTTTTCCTTAATTTTTAAGCAACGTGTTGGCAGTTATTGGCATCTGCTCTGAAAGCGAAAGTGGCTGCTTTAAACCAATATTTTTCCTGCTACAAAACATGCTAACTGCCTCTGCCTTCACTGCTTGTGTCTTTTAAATTACCTGTACATAATATGTTTCTTGTCCATCATTACCCGCACACCGTTATTCGGCACCCTCCACTGTTAATTTTTTGCACCAGATTCTCCACTTCATTTAATCCAATTCAATGCAAATCTCGTAAGAGGAGCGCCCTCTTGAGGAATATTAAACAAAACTGAACTGAAATGATTGCAGACGTCTTGAGACGAAAGAGGTCTTGCGATTTGCTAGGAAGTCAATACCACCGAAGCGTGCGTACAAATACAACAAAAAAAAAAAATAAACATTTGAATATTTTTTTTTTGCATAATTGCGTCAGGTGTCGTTTCGGCTTGGTGTTCCAAGAAGACCCGATGATAGGACCCCCGAATATTTTTGCTGACTTGATCGTTCGGGTGTTCGTATTTTTCCAATTTGTCTTCATCCTGCATGCAGTTCCCAACCGGCTTATGAACGGGTTGTAAGCTGCTGACCTAAGCGCAGTGCTTATCGCGCGAGAATGAAAAGTGTCGGGCGGCGCGCGCACGTAGCCGGCGGAGGCTGTCGGCGGCGGACGGGTCCTGAACGGGCGCGGATCATTGGGGGATTTGGGGGCTGTCGCTTCGCACCTGAGGCGCGGCGCGAACCTCGTGAAAGGAGCGCCTATAAGCCCTCGACGGGGATCATCCCTCGCAAAGATGCCGCACTTCCCAAAAAGTGTCATCGCCTCCTGGTTCTCCTACACCTAAAAAAAAAAAGGAAGAAAATATGTATGAAGCAGTAAGACGTCGATAATAAAAACCGATAACACCTTTACTTATTTTTTCAGGAGAAAATAGAAAAAAAAACATCTCACAAACCAAATTGTTGGGAACCAACCTTTTAGATGAATGCATGGACATACATCTGTTTACAGTCATGTTGTGTTTAACAGAGGTCAATTTTTTGCCTTGAATTTCGAGCTGGTTTTTGTCGTGAAAGGTGGGGGGGGGGGGGGGGGGGGGGGGCTTAATAATCAATAGAAACGCTGGTATATGGGCTACGGTCGTGCACGGTTACTGTGTATATATCGATAGGCTCAAAAATTGTCGTACTTGAAGAAGTATCGACGGACTAGTTCAGCGGCTATACTGGTCAAATTTTATAGGCAAGTGACGCACGACCAAGCAAGCTGGCATTTAAGAAATAAAACGAACAGTAAAAGTATGCCGTTCAGATACAGGTAAAGTTTACTCGAAGAGTCGACATAACACCGTGTGTCTAGAAAAAAAATACGGGAGACAAAATTCACCCCTTTTTCCGAATCCTATATGTTGATGTTGCGCAGGGAACGTCAACTTACAGGATATTAGCTCCTATACTCCGTTTGACTTCATGATGGACAGCGTAGGATGCTAAGCAAATCCAATTCATTGCTGTGTGAGCGTCACCTAACCTTCGAGAGAGGCGCAGTGACGTGCTTGACGCGTAGTGGAGTGATACGTTCATACCGCCGGATTGGCTGAGGGGATGGCTTTGTAATGTCCGTTTCGGTCCATCACAAAGTGGAGCAATGAATACTTGATGTGTTATTCATCAGGGATGAGCAGTTTTTCAAAAACAAGCATTTAAAATACGTACTTGAAATGTTTTGAATAATTTCGTATTTAATTAGATATTGGGAAATGAATTTGTGAAATGTCAAATGTAAAAAAAGAAAATGGTCAATTTTGGGGCACTGTTTTTCGCAATCAATTAAATTCGATATTTGTTACTTTTCGTGGTGGCGTCATATGCAAAGAGCAAGAGACCTGCTGCGTTTTCCTCATAATGAACATCTAATGCAGGGGGGAACAAAAGACAGAGCAGAACAGGGAATGAACGGGATGGGTACAATTACTGACTTTTCGGTTGACAGGTCTAATTTTCCAGACATCGCAGTAACGAAATGCTGTTTGAAGACGCTTTATTGCTTGGACTAAACTTTTGAGCTTAAACTTATACTGAATGGGTGATTTCAGATAAGATCGACCAAAGGATGGCTAGTCGACATTTTCAAATCAACTGATGTTTTTATATGTTATTATTGTCTAGTGTCTGGTATGAACGAATTCAAACTTAGTTTTGACTAGAAAAAATACTTGGGGACAGGAAAAATCGTAAGGCATGAGGTGGTGGACAGTTGCATTAACGCGCACTGATGGAGGGGGCCCGTTTGAGAGTGAATAACTAAAGCGATAACATTAGGAGAACTCTAATACGTTTTAGGCGCAAAAACTATGGGTATAGCTTGTTTGTAATATAAAGTAATCATATTTATTTAAAATTTATTTATTTTTCTCAAAATTGACAAACATGCCTGCTCGAACGACAACTGGCAAACTTTGGAGGTCTGTATCTCATGAAATAATTTAATCATTATGATATAATTTGCAGATATTATTCTACTAATATATAGCTAATATTTAAAAATAACTGAGGTATCTGTGTGATACAATAGTTAGGATATATTTAGTCAAACATGGAAAAAAAATCAAACAAAGAAAAATTCCGATGCAAATAAAAAAAAAAACACCACCCTCGATTTTTTTTAAATTTAGGTAACCTGTTATACTCTATTTCGGCATTCATTTCCATTAAAAACGTGTTGCATCATTTTATTGCGAAAGAAGATACAACTCCCCAAAGTAGGGTCCTTTTTCAAAGCCTATACTTAGCAGTGTTTTATACAAGAACTGACTCTGAGTTCCAGTTTCATGAAACCAACACACATCTTTTATATATTTTTATTCAGATGAGGCCAATGATAACTAAAGAAATCGTTCACACAGTTAAATTAAGGAGAAACTACTGTGTACAAAGAGGTATCATATTACGGACTAGTGATCCGAGAAAAGATCATGCAGCCATCGGCCACTAGGAACTTTGTTTACTTTATTCTCCTGCGACCCTATATGCTATTCCCTCTTCCGCTCTACCTTCATCTCTCTCTCTCTCTCTCTCATATATATCCCTGATATATATCCAGAACAAAAACATGTTCAAGCATTCCCTTTCTACGTGGTGGTGTTCTGTGGCTAGCAAAAATCATTTCCTCGCTAAGCTCACGATTATGGCAAAATAGTTGCCGGAAACCGCAGACGACACTCGTCGCTAGTTCTGGCAAAACGGCCGATACAATCTTTTTTTCGCATTTCCCCGCTCGCTGTCAAGGACAAGGGGGTTCGCTTCAACCAGCAAAACATGGCCGCCGACGCCTGTTTACTGAGCAGTCATGCCTGTCGCCATCTCACTCGCTGGCGTCACGGGCGATAATATCAGGCACAAAGGGGCACACCAACCGGCAGCATTATCCCCAAATACTCGAGCCTCGCGTAAATACATAGAGTGTAAACGCTGTCGCCATGTTATCGTAGTAAGACCGCCCCCCCCCCCCCCTCCCCCAACGGGGGACTGCAGTACGCGACGGCGTACTAACACAACGGCGACGATATCGACATCGCGGGCTCCGAATTTTCCCATAGTTCTACTCCACGGGCATTTCTCGAAACGCTTGATATTGTGTACGCCCGCCTGGAAGGATTTCAGGCGCGTAGTTAAGATAAGGCGGTTCTCCGCAGCAAAAGAAAGCAATTTCACAAAAGCTTAAAAGCGGCGGCGACGCGTGTGCGGTGAACGCTTGTAGTTTTGGTGTAGACAGGGTGTGTGTGTTCTCGTTGTTGACACCAGCCGGTGATAAGGCACTGCAGGCGGTAGCTCAGTACAGCAAGGGCTAATCCGAGTGACCATCAACGTAACCCCACCGCCAACCCCTCGCGAACCGGTCGCCGACATGGCTCAGGCTGTGTCATGAACCACGTGGTAGAAGCTCGGGTGCTTTCATATCAGCGCGTGGAGGGACGACAGTGCGATTCCGGAAAGTCTTTTTCGAAGGCCGCTGACCACAATTTTTTGTCTGGAGACTTTCCCTCTTTCTTCCTTTGACGTGGATCAAGCTTTGCCGACAGCCTCAGTTGTGACCTCTCTTTTCAAATGTACGTTTGCAGTGAGTGAGCTCCTCAGCCTCGGACTTGTCACTTGTGCACCCAGTAGTTCTTTCACTTGGCAATTATATGCCATCAGTTGGGGTTTAATTTCTATTATTTATGTATACATTATGAAGACGTCGTGGAGCTCCGAACGAGTGTTTTGTGCAGATTACTTTTGCAAACACAAAGAGACTATACCAAAGGAGCGGAATTTTCGAAGTGTTGGCGAGTTGGACCTAAACTCGTTGAAGCAAATTCTTCCGCCTGACTGTTCCACCAAAGTGAGTGCGACGGACCACCTGTGCTACCATTGCTTCATGCACATCACTAAGGAGATCTCGATGCGAAGCTCAGAGCAGTGCCCTGACATGTTTGTGCCAGCTGAAGAAGCAATTGAAGATCTAAATCGCAGCATACTACCTATAGATGTGTCGCCGCTGAGACAACCAAGCGTCGTAAGAAGTCGGGACAGGCCTGCCTATGTCAAGAGAAAGCAGACAGAACTGGAGCAGGTTGCTGTCAAGAATATACGCTCAAGGCTACGTATTGCGTACGACAGGGACGCACCATCGGGGTCGTCCGAACCAACATGCTCCACATGCACTGAGTGGGTGGACAACTTTCGGCAGGCCTTTGAAACCGCCACCTCTCTCCGGGAACGTTGTCAACTGCTTACACTCCTGCCGTCAACACTGACGAAGAATGAGGTTCAAAAGATGATTCCACAGGCCTCAATGTACCTCATCAGTAAATCCCGAAAACTCAAGGAAAAGCATGGCGTGTGGTATGAGCCGGATCCTTACACGAGGTGCAAGGTGAGCCCTGAGAACCTGTCTGCTGCCCTAGAGTACTTCACGAAAGACGAGCTACAATGTTCGCGCCAAAGTCCCAACCAGAAGGACGTCATCTCTGTCATGCTCAACGGAGAGAAAACGTTCGTGCCAAAGCGCTTCATGACACGCTCAATACGAGAGGCCTTCCGTATATACAAAGGCAAGCATCCCGATTCCGGTGTTAAGCTAACGAAATTTTATTCGTTGCTCCCTAAATGGGTCCAATGTATTCCACACCAGGAAGTGTGCGTTTGTGTGCGCTGCGCCAATTATTATCTTTGTATTGCCGCTCTAGAGAACGTTACAGGCTCAACATTCAACACTGGTGAAATGAACTCGGCATTTCTGTGCGACCCAGCAACAGAACTGTGCCTTCAAGGAGACTGTGATCACTGCCCAAAAGGCCAGTTTCTTACACTCCAGGAACTTGATATCCCGGAGGATGAAGAGATTGTGCTTGCAACATGGGAGTCCGGCGACCTTGTGAAAAAAACTTTGGAACCTGAGACTTTCCTAAAAGTCATCCAAGTGACGGTTGGAAGTTGGGTACTTCACAACCATATCCGGCAAACGCAAGGTAAAGCGATCTACGATGAAAAACAGTGCATGCAACGCGGGAGCATTGTCTTTCATTTTGACTTTGCTGAAAACTGGACCATCGTGCTTCCTGACGAAGTGCAAGCATATCACTGGAAAAAAAACAAGTTTCGATATTTACATGTGTAGTGACGACAAGAAAATCTACAAACAGCTTTGCCATCATCAGTGAGGACCTGTGTCACGACGCCGCTCACGCTTGCTTGGCTCTAGAAAAAGTGAAGGAGTGGGTTGAAGACAACGTTGCGGTATACTCGTACGTGACGTACGTAAGTGACGGCGCCGCCAGTCATTTCAAGAATCGCTACCAGCTTCACCAATTTGCAAAGGACGATTGCCCACAAGCCCAGTGGTTATTTTCTGCATCTGGACATGGGAAAAATGCATGTGACGGAGTTGGCGGACTCGTGAAGCACCAGGCCACGCTGAACAACCTGAGAGAGCGTTCAGTAAGCGCAATTCAGACGGCCAGGACAATGGTGAGCGTTCTATCAAAGAAACTGAAAGGCGTGCATCTTGTATATCTGGACGAAAATGAGGTTGTTCGGTATCGTGAACAAAAAAAAAAAGAAAAGTGGCTGACAATGCGCGCCTTCCCTGGCATTCAGTCTTGGCACGCGTGGCGGCTCAGCAAGTCATCAACAGAAGGGACTTGTGACGTATATGTAGCACGGACAGTCGGATCTGCTTGGAAGCAACTTTATTAAATGGGTACAGCGAGGAAAACCTTAGCGTAAAGTGCCGAATTTGATTTCCCAAGGACTGCTCATTTTGAATGCAGGGACATCTTATTTATCACATTTTTCTTCACGGGGTATTTAACCTACTGTTTTTGTTGGTGGTTACTAATAATTTTTATCTGATCACTATAAAAAAAATCCCAAAATGTTATCCTCGAGCAGGATAAGATATATTGGCTTGCCACGATTCATTCATACACCGAGAGCATCGAAGCTGCTCCAGTTAGGCACTATGGCATCCGTCACCTGAAATTGTTTGTAATCGTAAATACACAGCCAACCTAAATATCTTACTATTATATCTTTGTTTTTGTGTGCGGAAGTAAAGTTATTTATTTTACTCTAGATGTAAAATATACCGGAAGGTACAACTTCACACTGCATCATCTTTTCTCAAATCATTAGTCTCTAATATGATACCACTTTGTACGCTTATGTAAAATGCTGTATATAATTTCTCCTCCCTTTTACTGTGTGACCGATCGCTCTTTTTATCAATGACCTCATCTGAATAAATGTATATAAAAGATTTGTGCAAGTTTCATGAAACTGGAACTCAGAGTCACTTCTTGTATAGGACACTGCTAAGTGTAGGCTTTGAAAAAGGACCCTACTTTGGGGAGTTGTTTCTTCTTTCACAGTGCAATGATGCAACATGTTTTTAATAGAAATGAATGCCGAAATAGAGTATAACAGGGTACCCAAAATTTAAAAAAATCGAAGGTGGTGTTTTTTTTTTTATTCGCATTGGAATTTTTCATTGTTTGATTTTTTTCCCATGTTTGCCTAAATATATTGTAACTATTGTGTCACTCAGATACCTTATTTATTTTTTCAATAATAGCCATATATTAGTAAAATAATGTCTGCAAGTTATGTAATAATGATTACATTATTTCATGAGATACAGATTTCCAAAGTTTGCCATTTGTCGTTCGAGCAGGCATGTTTGGCAATTTTTAGAAAACTAAATAAATTTTAATAAATATTATTACTTTATATTACAAGCAAGTTGTACCCATAGTTTGTTTGTAAAAAGTTTTAAAATTCTCCTAATTTTATTGTTTTAATTATTCACTTTCAAACTTGCCCTCTCCATCAGTGCGCGTTATTGCAACTGTCCACCTCTCCCTGCCTTACGATTTTTCTTGTCTCCAAATTTTTTTTCTGGTCAAAACTAAGTGTGGATTCGTTTATACCAGACACTAGACAATGTCATATAAAAACATCAGTTGATTTAAAAATGTCGACCAGCCACCCTTTGGTCGATCTTATCTGAAATCACCCGAATACATTATTTTTCCTGACGGAATATCATATATGACAGAGCATATTTTATTTTTAGAGTTGCAGCTTTCTTTTCAAGTGCTTGAATCCTTGGTATAGACAGACTCCATTGTTCGTTCGGGCATGGTTTTCTTCTGTTTCTTTTTTTTTTTCACCCGGGGTTAAATTTCAGTCTCAAACCATAAAAACAAAATGTATTCGTAAAACTATTTGAAGATGATAAAATACTCTCGCTGTATTTCTATCTCGTAGTTAAATGTTTTTCTGAAAAGCGTAATTAGATTTGTAAATGAATACTTTTTGTCGAAATAGTTTAATTTGTATTTCGATACATTTTTGTAAGTATTCAGCTCGTAACTGACCACCGCCAACGTCAGCCAGTCAACCGCGGACGCGAGGATAAATTGGCGTCCAAGAGCAAATTAACCTCGAAGAAGCCTCAATCTCAGAACCGCTTGAAGCCACGTTCTTGGAAGGTTGACTCTAACCAGGCAACGTAACGAGACCCAATGAAGATGGGACACCTGTGATTACACCCCTGGAGTCCTAGCTCCGACGGTGTCGCCACGACAGATCCTCGTTCTCCTCCTTTTTTCTTGCTCTCTTCGTCTCGACGCCCCTCTCGGGGCAAGACGATCTCATCCATAAAACAGGCCCTTACGCAACACTCGTGGATTGTTGCAGCACCGTGGCAACAGCAGCACAAACAGCAGCGAGCTAAGACAAGAGGGACAAGAATGAAAAGGCATCGAGCGAACTACTCCTCAGGTGCTGCGCCGCGTGCACTCTTCTCCCACGGGGACCTCTTTCCTCACACAAGTTCCACGGGGGCCGCGACCGCTCGTTCTTCGGTCCTGTGTGACAACAGCCAGGAATTCGAACGTCGCCGCCAGCCACGCAATCAGGCAGACACCGTTTCGAGGGTCTTCGGGGACACGCCGGAGGGCCGCGGTGGACGTCTTCGCCCTGTCTATACTTCTTTCTCATCTCCACACTCGATTCCTCTACTCTCCCGTTTTTGCTTTTGAGTGTTCCTTTTTTTCCCGAATCAGGCGGCCTCTTCAGCCGGGCGGGGCGCGTAGGTGCTTCGAGTCGAAGCCCACGCGTGCTCCTAGCTTCGTTGGCGGTTGAGGGCCCTTGTTGCGGCGGGACGTCTTGTCGCTAGAGCGCGCGCCACTTCGTCAGGGACCCCTTGTCGAAGATTGTCTTGGTCGGTCCTCTTCTTTTCGTGCGGACGCTTTCGTTAGATGACAGGGGTGGCAAGGGCACTTGTGTCTTGATTGCGCTGCGGGGTCAGGGAGGTGCTTTGCATCATTGGGGAACGCTGGACAAAATGAGAAGAACGCGGGCAATATTGAGGTGCCTGTCAGGGATGTCGACAAGGGAAGGATGAACCTGGACCATAGATAAGCGAATGCAATTTGACCGAACACATATGCGCCTTTATTTCCATCACTGATGGGTAGTTCAGAGGCTTCAGCGTTGCCGAAGATGGTTGTTTCTATGTGTGGGCTCGTCGACCCTGAAACGTCTCGCGACTTTGTCCTTATTTGCAAACGGAGAATTGGGTGGTCTGTGGAGGTGAAACAAGCAAAACGGGAGTCCTGGGATCTTTTTGCAGTCCATGTTGAAGACACTATTTCTAGGGTTTCTCGGTCTTCCAATCACCAAGAAATATAAAAGGATATCCCGTAAAGTCTGAAAATTATTGTCTCATTCAGGATTAGGGTTGGTTAGGTTTTCAGTTGAGAGTAACCAAGGTATAAGGGAAAAAAGGGGATTTGTTTCCTTTTTTTCTCTTAACTTAGTAAATGCAGCTTATCTGTAAAACTATCGATAGCTCTCCCCTTTTTACAAGCATGACAGAGGAATTGTCCTTCTGGATTAAACCGCTACTGACACATGGTGCGGCACTTGTTAGTGAATTCATATCGTGAGATGGCAGTTCAAAGGCAATATAAGAAACTCGCGCGCCCTCTTGCAAAAAAAAAAGAAAAAAAAAAGACCCCAAAAGTTACAACAGTTGTGATCTTTTTTTTTTTTTTTATGAGAACAAATGTTGCATAGTTGGAGGGCTGCTAGAGTCAGATACATGGCTAGGTGGAGCAAGCTACTCTCAGATTCATCACCCATACTGATCCACTCATCAACTTATCCATCACAGGCCCACATTACTTGTTCGTAAACAAGTCCACATTGTGGACGAGTTTAGATAATTATAACGTTCGTTATTATGATGTGTTCTAAAAATAACCCCAAATAAATAATATTACTGTCACCATTATACCACAATGAGTGTGTTTTTGCGTGGGTGCGGATCAAATTATACTCCGTCGACCCTTAAAATAAGACTGTAGCCAATGACACAGGCACGAGGGCACGAAGTCGTCGCTTTGAAACGTTATTCCACAAAGCGAGCACTTGCATTAGAAAT
Source organism: Ixodes scapularis (assembly GCF_016920785.2). NCBI lineage: Eukaryota > Metazoa > Arthropoda > Arachnida > Ixodida > Ixodidae > Ixodes > Ixodes scapularis. The sequence continues at coordinate 32,684,197 of NW_024609857.1, forward strand.
GCACGTCTCAAAGCTAGGAGCACTGCTTAGCTCGCGCTTGTTGCTTCGGCTGCAGTCTCAGATTAAGGGTGAATGGAGTATAGACCTTTCCAGAAAAGGGCTGCTGGCCGGTTTCATTTTCAGTGTTCGTGCGTATCGCGCGTGATTTGCTCGCTTTCCGAAGCGACGCACACGCGCGTGCTGAGCTGTGGAGATCGCACGCTGAGCTGTGGATTTGTAAACATTGGAAAGCTCTAGGTAAAGCGTATACAATACTCCGTTTTGGTTTAAGTCTGAGCGTAGCAGAAGCTACAAGAGCGAGCTCCGGGCTTTCAGCGTCCCTGCCAAGCACGCGCGCTCGTGCAGTGCAAGCATTGTTCAGGGCCACCTGCTCGCGCTCGAAGCATCGGCTGGGTCTGGATTGGTGTGGATATAAGCTAAAACGTATATATTTTATTTCTTTTTCTCTAAGAGCTAACACGCTTGTCTTAATTCGGTCCACGCCGAAATTTTTTCTGGCTCTGAATCGTATTATTTTAAACACAGAATAAACTGCATACGGAACGTCGTTTCCTCCTGAGCGTGCAGATATAGCAATGAAGTTCGAAAAAAGATATAGATGATTCTTTACAAACAGAAAGAGCTCAATCTGCGTAGAAGCTAACTTGCTACTTCGCAAAACAACAAAAAAAAAATAGTGTTGAGGTCTAGACAAACCAAAAACAAGTTTTCAAAAACAAAAATGCATCAAACCCCCCCCCCCCCCCAAAAAAAAAAAAAAAAAAAAAGTACGCAAAGTTAACTTTTAAAAAAGAAACCATACCGCGCTTTAATGGGTCTATCCTGCGCTAATGCAAGTTATCCCGGTTACCCTATTGGCAGCAGCAAGACCAATATAGGCAGCAGCACACCATGCAGAGGGGCAAAGAAAGAGGCCCTGCAGCTCGCGTGGATCTCCTTGGCAGAGGCTCTTCCTCCTGTCTTGCGGACTTCTCGTCGACAACGCTCGGAGGAGGCCGCCAGAGTGGCTCCGCTCTGAAGGAGTATATGCACATGAGCCGTGTCGGATCAATTACTCTCGACGAAGGGCTTGCTTGCTTTTCGATCGTTCCTTCTTTTTTTCTTCCTGCTTGCTTCGCGTTTTGCCCGTTCTCCTTCCGTTTCTCGCGTAGACGAGCGGACACGGAGGGACATGCATCCTCCATTTGCGTGATTGGCGTGCACACACGTGAAACATAATAGCGCGGTTAGTGCGCGCACGTCTCCCGGCGGCGGCAGCAGCAGCAGCCAGCGCGGCAAAGACAAGGCACTCCTCTGTGCGCTGCTTCTTTTCTTATTGGCGCTGCTCCGCTCGGATCCTGCAGGAGGCAGCCGGGCAGTGTTCGGCGCTTAGAAAACGATGTCTTGGATTGCGCGCTGCGGGGAACTTGGGCCCAAGTTTTCTCACCATTAATGCGGAAGTTTCTAGAGTGTTTGGAAAAAGAAAATACAAAAAACGAACTAGTAAAATTGGGTAAGACGATATCGTATAGAACTTCCATAATTTTGTGTGCGTTCTGTACGCGTTTGAATTTTTAGTTGAGCAGGTTCCTCCAAAATAGGAACGAAAGCTCGTTTCCTCCTTCCTTCTCAATCCTGGAACTTGTTTCCGTTACAGGTTCAAGTGGTTCGAAAGGAACGCGTTTCCGTTACATTTCGTTACATTGACGTTTTTTTTTTTTAATTTTATTGAAGTATTGCGCCGGCTAATTCGTAGATAAAAGTAAAGCGAGCGAGTGAAAATATCCACATTCAGCTACGTGTCGAGACGTCAAGACCCCATTTGTTTCAGTTCTTTGTTTTTCGACTATATCTCGGACATTTCCCAGCCCCTTAAAGGCCGACGATCAGTTCCGAGATTCTGCAAGGCAGAAGATCCTCTTCACCACGGGGGAGGAGGAAACAGGCAACAGTAGATAGGGTGATAGGGGGGGGGGGGGGGGGGGAGGAAGCGGGGGACAAGGGGAAGGCGCGAACTGATCCTCGGTCTTTAAAGTTGGAGGTTGAAATAGTCGATAATAAAAAAGCCTAAATGCTACATGCTATTAGGAGTTAGGAGTCATTTTTCATTTTCTTTAGCGCGCTTTTATGAAACAGTTAATCCGTGAGCGACGCACTCGAAGCACGAGGCATAACACTTCGAAATATTTGTCTAACTCCCACAGGCAGTGTGATGAACCACGTAGCATATACTGACTTTTTGCTTTGTTTGAGACGTTCTCTTTCTCTTCTCTTGGCGTCAACTGACGTATTTTCTCTGTCGCGGGCTGCTTCAAAATGTTCGTGTGATGTAAAAATAGTCGTTCTTTTTATTCGCAATTTCGTCGGCTCAACCGTTTATCACGAAACAATCGGCAAACTAAGAAAAACAAATAAAAGTCGAAAGGCCCATAATCGCACGTGACCTAATGAAAGCAACGCCAATAATGGCGGTTAAGGCACCTCACAGAAAATATTAGGGTGAGAGTATACGACTACGGCCCAGCAAAGAAACAAAACTTCATACTACGCTGAAAGACTGCTGCTTGGATCAGGCACGGATGGCTGACAATAGGGGTGGGGCAAAGTAATACACCTTCTTTCTCCTCCAGTCTAAACCAGACAAGGTCTTTGTATTAATATCCGGAGAAATGTTCCAAACATGAAGTTCCGCACAGACGCACTCGGACTGCTTCTGAATATTGCGCGCTCTTCAGCTCTTTCTTCGCTCGTGGTGTCGATCGACGCAGGCACAATGAAGGTGCGCCAAAACCAAATAAAAGTGAACTCAAGTAAAATTGCTCAATAGATGAAATAGACGCCCGCGGGAGGGAACCCCAGCTGCGCGGAAGAAGAGACACGTCGAGGCCCCAAAGTCTGCCTGGGAAGAGCTCCCCTCTTTCACCCTCGAGAAAACCCCGCAATAATTTTCGCCTGGCGGAACACTGGAAAGCCAACTTTGGTTCCTTTCACGACCGTAAACGCCTCTCTCTTTCTCTCTTTCATGGTCCCCACCGCCCTTTTCGGCAAGAGCGACCCGCTGAAAGGAAAAGATTCCGCACGTCGGAAATTTACGAAGAATAAGGGGAAGGGGAAGAAAACACACTCCTCTACCCTCTTCCCCCGCCACGGTTTGCACGCTGGTGCCCTTGCTGGTTCGTTCGTCGTAGCGAACAAATAAACATTGGCGGCTTGGGCATCGGGGTTTGAGAAAGGTGGTTACAAAGAAGCGCCAAGAGGGGGCGGCTTCACTGCACCGCCCCGTTTTCCATGGGTCTCTTTTATTCATTTGTGTGTGTATGTGTGTGTGAGGGGGGGGGGGGGGGTTGGTGGTAGTGGGGGAGTATTCTCCAGCCTGCCACCATGGGGCCACGGCAATCCTCTCTTGGTCCTTCTTTCACCGCGGGGGCAGCACACTTTTTTCACCTTACGATTGACCGTATAGGACGCTGCTAGCCATCAAAGCCAATCCCACACGCTATTGGAGTGTCACGTGATCTTCAGAAGGGGCGCAGAGGCGTGCGGGACGCCTAATCACGTGATACGTTCACACGTTACTGGATTGGCAGGGTGGCTTGTAGTAACATCCACTGCGGTCCACCGTAAGGTGAAACGGGGTCCTGGTGGACCGTGGAGCGCCTCTCACCAGGTTACCGGACCAGAAAAAGGTGGGGTGGCTTCCCATTCATAGCAATTCCCCTTCGTGGGGTATCCAAAGAAACGGCTTTTCATGGGAGGCTTTTCGCCGAGTCCTCCTGTGTTTGTTAGACTGAGTCTCACCTCGCGTAAATGGCGCAGGGGGCGCGAAATTAGAATTGCTTTAAGGGTCGTTCTCGTCTTGATGCGATTAACCTGGGGAGTCGCCATGCTACGAGGTTCAGGGCACCAACATCCTTAAAACAATGTGAATCTTTCTTATACTGCGAAAGGGATAAACATGGCAGCCTCAACTTCGAGTTTGTCGTCGTAGTCATCACGTAACCGAGCTACTTTAATAATTAAGGGGCTGAAGCTTCATAAATAATTAAGCCAGTGATACTGAAAAACGTTCGAGACAACGTTAATAAACTGTTACGTCCGGGTAAGTAATATGGTTTTGTGTGTACCAACACAAGTCCATTCCGAGAAAGAAGAAAAATTATAGTTAAAAAATTGCGTAGAATAAAAAAGCTCCGAACAAAAAGGGAATTAACACTAATATTTTGTTTTGTCTACGGATTGAAGAGGAAAAAATACCTAAAAGCCAGCACTCAGACCAACCGCTCAAGATATCAGATTTGTTTGTCCTCGCAAACAAAAATGATAATTCACGAGTTAAAGTTGTCCACCCCGGAACTCGGATCCGAAAATATATCGCAGCATTAATCTTCTCCAACTTTCAACGACGACTAAGTCAGCAACAGCAACGAATCACCATTGATCGGCTGAAAACGTGCAAGTTAATTCCTGAAACGATTTGATTACGCAAACAATCAAATCTGACTCATCTCCCGTCAAGATTAGACAGCCTACCCTGAATGCAAACATATGACCATGAAGGCTCGAAGCCCGGTGAACGTAAGCACCTTTGCATATTTGTTTTGTTTTGTTTTTATGTCACGCGTGGTTGAATATTGTCACTTCACGTGAGAATTCTTAAAATTGATGATACATTTACCTTCCTCGCCATTGCTTTTCTCGTTAACCTAATCAGCATTCACAAGGGATCCGATCATACCTACAATCCCCATACCAGATTCCACCCTTTCCCAAGCATAAGGTTTTTGGTGTAGGTTCTTTATATTCGGCCTTCGAATATTCAACTGCTTTATGTCGTTTGACTCGTCACGGTTTTTTTTTTTCGTTTTCGCCGAAAGAAACACACAAAAAAACGAAGTACAACGGAAATCTCGGCGCTGGTGATTTATGACATCGCGCGTAAGAGAGAGAGAGAGAAAGGCCGTACAATGGACGTATTTTGATGTCCCCATCCCGACGAATAAAAGGAGCATACTTTACACACACATACACACACCTCGCCCTTTCGTCTCCAGTCCTGGTTTGTATGTCTCTTTCCTATTCTTTGGAATGAACGTCACACCGAGTTTCATAGGGACATTACCCCCAACTTGTTTGCACACAGAAAACACGCGCTGGCCGACACTCCTCGCCTATTCGCTCGCCAAGAAAAAAGCAAAAAAAAAAAAAACGAATATAAAAACGTTTTAAAACGCCGCGTTAAGACTAGGAGGTGTCACGCAGACCGTGCTTCCTTTCATTTTAGGAGAGAAAAAAATAGGACGGGGTAAAAAACTGAAAAGAGGAGAAAATAGCAAAGAGGAGACAAAAAAAAAAAAAAAGGAAGGTGGGGGCTTTTTTCAAGAATCGTGAATGTTTAAAAAAGACGCATGCGGCCGTCATTTTTTTTTTTTTTTTTTTTTACGAAAGACGAGCGGCGTTCAGCTTAGTTCCAGGTCAGTGAGTGGCGAGACGGGGCCAGCCATTCGATTGGCTACAGAAGAAAACAAACATATTGAAAACAGCGAATTTCATTCATTTTTTTATTATTATTTTGATTTTGCGTGTGTATATTTGCGAAGAGCAAAGGAAAAAAAAAAAAAGGGAACTCAGTTAAACCAACATAACCTATAGAATCGTCAAAGCCCGAGCACTACAAGTTTGACGTCATCACAGTGAGATCGAGCGAAGACACATGATTGGACACGAGCGCTACGTCAGTGCTCGGCTGGTTTTCGTGTCCAGTCAACGAGTCGAAGGAACCTCGGCGTCGGTTTCGGGTCCGATTCCTGAGTTGACGCCATCTAAAACTGCGATTACGTTCCACGAAGGAAGAGGAGAACTTTTGCAGGCTTTGATTATTCTTGGGTGTGTTGACTAAACGCAACGTAATAAAAACTGGAGACAGCAAGATGCAATGATTCTCGCGCACCAAGCCCAGTGATGTGACTGGTTCGAGTCGTTTGGAAGCATCTTTTGGAGCAGTCAAAGTTCATTTTGGAGCGCCGCGAAAGACACCGTTGGAGCGCAAGCAGAATCTTCATTACAGTGCGAATACTATTTCAAGATTCATGTATCGGCCTGTCCAAATAAAAACACTGCTTCAATTATGTCTTCCTATTTCTGTGCAACAAATTGTTCGTATCTACCGCGAAGCATGTAATTAACTCTCAAATGTAATTTAGTTCAGTACATCAGTGGCATCTTACGTGTGGAGGTTTACCATGGTAAAGAGTCAGAAAGTGGAGAATAGATATGCCACAAAAATATATCTAAATTTATTCAGGGTATTCTTAAGTTTCTACTCCAATGCTAAGTCAATTTAACTTCAATATAGACTTCATTGGCTGCATCCACGAACAGTTAGGGACCCATTTAGAGGTGTTAACTAAAAATGAAAAAAAAAAACTGCTATATTTAAGCACAGTGACTTATCAACCCCTTCCCAATATGCGAGATCAAAGTACCCTTCCTTAAACCTCGAATACAAAAACACGACCTTTACAGATGATGCGTGCAACTTGTGAGAATTTTGCAGTCTATCATATACACTAACCACCATTTTGTTGTAGAGATTTTACTGCCACATATATGTTGTCATTCGATAATCACCCACTTTTTTTTTTTTCTTTTTTTTAAATACACGATTTTTGCTTGTGTATTTTTCCACCCTGGAAGAACGTTCTCCCCTTCAACACAATGCTGCGCTTTGGCGAAGCCGCATACAAAAAAACGCAGTGCAAATTTTGCTCCACGGGTGCAGCTTCTCGGCATAAGGTGAGGTGGGGCGAAATGAGACAAAATAAAATTTATTGCAATAAAAAAAAAATGTTTCGTTATTTAAAAAGAAACAGGGCATGGAGATATTCCGAGATATCTTGACCGTATGCCCAGTAAATTTTACTTTACTGGAGCAAGCGAAACATTAAACAAAACTACAATATTCGAAACTCATTTTGCCCTGCCCTGTGGGGCAAAAATGACACAACGTAGTGGGATACAATGAGACACACTTAAAAAAAAAAACCTGATATGCGTTAATTTTTCGCAATAAAAACACTTGAAACGCACTGTGTGAGCTCCAACGCACTCTTCATGAGCCCACTCCTTGCATTCCATGCACTCGATTCATACTGAATGCGGGGCTGCTTGGTTCCAAATATCTTTAGATACGAGGCACTGCCAGTCTCTTGCGGTGTGCATCGTACTGTCTCCAGAACGCTCGGAAGCTGCGAGCATCTTCGTTGGATCACTAGTGATCTCCCACCTGGATTTCACTTTTTCTTTTCTTTTCCTTTTTTTTTCTGGGGGGTGGGGGTGCAGTGCCGGTTCTTGGTTGCTTTCGCCAACAGCTTTGCCTTGTGGGCAGAGGCCGCTACAGCAGTGCTGCTCTCCGACCTGCGTATTCTCTTTTTCTCTTCTACGTTAGGTACAGACGAAATGTTCTTAAAACTTGAAATATCGGAATGAACGTTCCTTCTGTAGTACAGCCGTTATTTTTAGAGCAGCTTCACATTCCCCGAACCGTTTGGCTCGCCTTTGAAGGGCGTCCTTCGGTACACCAAAAAGTGTGCCAGCAGTGCGAAGGGAACGCGCTGTTGCTTGACACTTTCAAGAGCTTTGTTCGTGCAACCTTCGCGCTCTGTAACCCTTGCTGTTTTTCTTTTATACGTTCGGGCCATTCTAGACACCGGGAGTAAAAGAATATAGCTCAAGAGCAACCAAGAGACTCGTGTGTTGTGGACATGCGCGTCATAGAATGCCACATTGTCGCGTTCTGCCCCGCGCGTATACCGTAATGCAAATAATTATTTCGTTAAAAAAACTCAACCACAGATCGCTCACATCTGCTCTGCATGGATCTCATAAAGCGTAGCAATGAAATTAAAGCTTACTTTGGCAGAATAGTTGATGCCATCCGCGGTTGCACGCCTCGAAGAGAAACCTCGCGCTCAATTTTGCGCCTTTTTAGCCGGGGATAAACACGTCAACCACAACTTCTCATTTATTTTCTCGGGAACACTCTTGCCGATAGCTCTCACATTTTAGACATGCGAACTGTACAGGTTACGGCACCTCTATGTGAAGTTTAAACGTACCTCGATGGCTTGTCTAGAAGCTGGATGGCTCTAACACAAACTGTCGCATTTTGCCCCGCGTGTAATTTTACCCCTGCATACCTTACTTTATTAGCGGTGAGAGGCGCACTCAACGCGTTGCTAATTAAACCTCCCGAACAGACCACAAGCAATGAGATATATCCCGAAACTTCCGAGTACTACGTCATGTTCGACACGACCGAATCACACGTTATTAAAAGCAATATATATATAAAAATAATGTCGAAAATTTGTGCATGCTCACTCTAACAATCTGGCAGTGTAAACTCAACCATATAAGACTCTGTTTTGATCAAACAAAAAGAGTTTTGCCGCGGTGTTGGCGCAAATTACCGCAATTTTGTGTAATGTAGCGGGTTGTAGTTTGGCGCACGGAGTGCAGGAATCACATCACTGTGGGCGGCAAATTTGCAGGACTGTTTTCGAAGGGCAGGATTTTGTTCAGAATCTTTTTTTCCTAGTGCGCCTATCCCGTCGCTTCCTAAAGTCGTTGTCATCTTAAGAAGCATATTCGTCCCATGGAGTTCAGCCGGCTGAACTCCATGGGACAGATATGCTGAAAAAAAAAATCGACGAATTTTGCCCGGCAGCTTTTGCTCTGCGCGTGGCATCAGCACTCTGGCTGCAACTAGTGCCACTAAATAAGCTACGCTTCAGAGTAACGACACTTGGCCATTTTGTGTCGTAAAATCATGGTTGCCAGTTATCTGAAGCTTTATCTGAATTCACAGGAAACGCCTTTCCGCCCTCCACGAATGTTTAAATAGTTCGTGACAGAGCAAAGCAATATTGCGTGACCTTTCCACAACCGAATCTAATGCTGAGGAAGTCGCACTTTTGAATCGTGACGATCGGCAGTTGCGTCTGCTCTGCATACGAGCCAAAATGGCGGCGCCCACAACAATGCCGGGGAACGGAGCGCCGATACTCTAAGCGCAGCTCATTTAGTGGCTCTAGCTGCAACGTCTCGCGCAAAGCGAGCGTGCCGTCGGGCGGCGTTCGTCAGTTATTCGTCGCATAATTCGCTCCATGGAGTTCAACCTTTACTCGGTCGCAAGAGTGTTCAACCTTTACGCTCGTACATGACGTCCACCTCGGTCGATACCGTTATTCCGAGGGCATATTTTTCATTTGGTGCCCTTTAATTATTTAAAACTTATTGTCAGTCGTTCACCCTGTATATCAAAAGCGTTATTATCACTTTTTTTCTGTTTTTTTTCAGCGTTGCTTATTGAATAATTAACAAAACCAGTCTTTGGTTGCATGATTTCTGGCTCAGGGAGATTGCCGGGAAGATACAATTCAGTCAAGGAATTCAAACTGCGGCGTTTCCAAAATCATAAATTTATGCTCAATGGTGGAGATTTTCACACTCGAACAAATGGCGCTCATTTGACGCACTTCCTTGCTATCAGCAAAAAAAAAAAACAAAAAGTGCGATTAGAAAGGAAAGTATAATAATGTTGCCAGCCCCTCTGCGCTATATACCTATTTTTCAGAAAATCGGGTATACAAGAAGAATAAATGTATTTAGACACAAAGAAAAGGTGCGCACTGACAAATGGGTTTTCCTCAGTGGGTATTACACGTCGACATTATTCGTAAAAATTCACCCCGCAGGAAAAAGAAATCATAATAGCAGTAAATGCGAGGAAGCCACCATGAGACGGGTGCTTAGAGGACTACACAAGATTAAAAATGATAAAACAAGAAGCGAGCCTGCTCATTTCTCAACTAAATAGGCTCTTTTACCACCGTCAGTCTGACGCGCATGTACACGGGTGCTTTTGCAGAACGAGACAAGCTCGCTCGAGCTCGCGGGAGGGGAAAAAAAAAAAACGGGAAAATTAATTACTTCCTATTTAAGCTCGACACCAGCAAATGACTCGCCATATATACACGCAACTAAAGAAAAAACAAAAACAAAAAAAAACGCCCGCGCACGCACACTTTCTTCCACCACTAACGTAAAACAAAAACACAACAAGCAAAACAAACAGAAAAGGGAAGCCCTAACCAGCGCGCCCCGTTCATCCCACGCAGGCACACGCTCCATCATGCAGCTCCACGTGAGTCACTTCATTTAATCAGAAAACCTACGATAGGGCCATCTTTCCTTACCGCCCCCGAGCCCCACTATGCCGATAAGGACCACCGCCAACCGTACAAAAAACAGAAAAAATAAAGGGGGGCGAACTACAAGCCACGTAGAGAGGGCGGCCGGTCCCAAAATGAAGATTAAACACGTTAAATGCGACAGGCAAACAGAGATAGTGTCTCTTCCACCCTCCCTCGTTCCTTCGGTGTCCTGGTGGCGCCGACTGCCCGGAGCGTAAAAAGAAGGAACGTCAAAAAAAAGGATTAGTTAAATACACAAATGAGGGAGCTAACACAAAAATAACAAAATAATAAAAACTTCGAGCAATCCCCTTGACAGTGTTCTGATGTCAGTGTAGCCTACCGCCCCCCCCCCCCCTTTTTTTTTTGTGTGTGTGTCTGTTGCTTTGCTCGGTCCAGCAAGGCAAGCGTGTCTTGTTGTGAAGTGAAGCGACGAGCGAGTGGGCCCTTAACGTCGCCCGGGGGTTCATCGCGGGTCACAAGTTTCCTGTCATGGCCAAGAGATTTTTGGAAAGCTGCAGCCGGTTCGGCGGATCCCGAACTCCTATAATAGATGGCTCGGTATTTGTACGTAAAGTGCGTCGATGAAGCCAAAGATTGGACATGACTGGAATGGCAGTATAACGAGGCTCCCGCTAATGAGCGTTTTAATTTTAGTCTTCTTTATAATTTGGTTGCTTAGATGCAGCTGACATGCGATATCAATTTCAAGTGGTAAAACTCGTTTTCAAGTGGGATGCTTTAGCGAACGTTTCAGTCGTCTCTGGGAGACACAAAATGCGAGTGAAAAGTAAGAAAGGGCCCAGACGGTTGTAATGCCTGCGTACAAGTGGGACGAATAGCTGTTTTATGAGAAGCCTCACATTGCACGTATGAAGCGACTCGATTCATTGCAATGTTTGATCAAGAAAGACAATCAACTGCCCAATATACCCTTTTCAAAACTGCATGCCCTCTAATATCAGCGGCGCAAGTAATGAGAGTCGGTCCTTGCTGGGATCTGCACTCTGAGCATGTAAGTATATAGACACGAACTCTGAGACAGCGTCCGGCGCGAACTCGGCGTATAGCTCGTGTCGAGAACGGGCACTGCGTCGGCGTTCGGCGAAGGCTCGGGTCCAATCACACACTTCGTAGTAAAATGGACGGATGGATGGATGTCAATGGCTATACTTTTTGTAACGGCAGGTAGCTTGCGCCTCCTAGCGTAAAAAATAGATTTCAACCGCCAATGTTGCTTGATGATAATTTTGAAAGGCGAAATGAGTACGGATCTGAGCAGCGTCTCCATGCGTGTTGAGCTTATGCTCTATCCTGCCTGTTTTCACTCCGAGGACGTGCCACTAGAACTGCAGTACAGTTTTACGCGTTTTGAGAAAACTGGCTCTCATTTACGCGTTCTCGAAGTTTGTATATGTTAAATGTTGTATTATTGAAAACGTTGCGCCTTGCAAATTTTTATCCTTGTCCAGCCGCAATATTATTTTTTTTTTCAAATCTTCAATTAAACGATAAAATAAATATCTTATCCTAATAACTGCCAACTTCGAAGTAACCTTGGGTATCGCATATGTAATCATTGCAATGCACTTTCAAGTGAGAGCGTGAGGCACCAACATATAAGAGCATTTGCAAGTTACCGAGTTACTCATAACTTGTTACAACATTATTAAAAAGAAAAAAAGTCTAATTTAATTTTGATGTAGATTGCTCTCTTGCTCCCTCGCTCTTTTCATTGTTTAACTGTTGTTCACCGCATTTCGGTAACTTGCTCCTAGGCTTCAGCTTACTCACCCCGACTTCCAGCTCAAACGATGCGAGACAGCCCGTGTGCAACGAAGGAAATAAACCAGCGCCGACAAGTCCGCACCCGCGAAAACCGCGTCGAAGGTCGAGGTTAATGGCGAACAAATGGAAGGCGGTAATGACCTTTGGAAAGCCCTCAAAGCGGCCGCGACGCCGTCGTCAAGTGCGTGCCTATATTCTGCTGACTCACTAAGCTGACAGTAAGATGAAGGCAACGTGCTCGCTGGGCCATTCAACCGCCTTCCTTTCATCACCTGGGCCCGCTCTCTCTGCCGTGGGGGGGAAGGACCGTGATCACGTGGCAAAAGATAGACATATGATTGGTCCAACGGGCACGTATAGCCTTCACCACACTGTGAGCGCGGGGGGTGAACTGAGTACAGGCGGTGTGTGTTGGACTGCTAAGACAAAAGCCGGGTGGTGTCTTCGACTGCGGATAACGTCGCCGATCGGTTCGCCTCCTCTTCTTTTCCTTATTGCTCTTGCCCGTTGTCTTGGAGGAAGTGTTTGCGCGGACAAGGGATATTCGATGTGAGTGTGGATAGGCGTGCGGCGGCATCGAGGCGCTGATGCGCGAACGGGTAATGTCTTCCGGGTGTTCATCGGTCGCGGCCGTCGTAAAGACACGTAAGGCCCGCCGGCTCGGTCTATACGTGCGCCCTGCCCCGGAAGGTTCATCGGGGTCGTCGCGAGATGGGCGTTCGAAGTTGCCAGAATGACTTGCCCGAGTTCGCAGATATGGGGACCCGTTCGAGACACCGCGGGAACTGCGCAGGAAGTCAGCGCGGTTATTCTGCGCTGCTCTCCGTTGAGAAAGGAGGATGATTAAAATTTGAAAAAATTGGGGTATTACGTGCAAACCCCACACAAGATAAGGGAGTCGAGAACGTTGGATCGCCTGGGTATCTTAGACGTTCAATCGGGATCCCAGACGCATGGTGCTTAGATACCAGGGTGCTATCTGATTGCTGTCTGATAGACATCCGTCGGGAAGCCAGACCACCACAGACTGAGAATACGTGAGCAAACACTTTGCTAAGATGCCACCAAGACCAATAATCAAAGGGAAAAAAAATGCTGTTGCAATACCAATCGCAATGCTTTCTCATATTTCTTCTTTTTATTTTTTTTTTATTTTTTGGGGGAAAAAAAGGGAGGGAGGGGCAAAATTAGAACAGTAAGTAGCAAAAGCTAGTTTTGTATCTATGCGTGATGCTTTACCACAGCGGCTTTTTGCATGTTAGTTTGCAAACCGGAGTCGGCGGCAAAACATATCACTGACGAATATATAGAAGGGACAAGTTTATAGTTGCCTTTTACAGGGTATTACAGTTTCATGTTACCACAGTTTGTTTGGACATCTTTGAAAAACGTCTTTCAGCGAAATGGTGTGGTCTAGAATTCGATGTGAACATCTTGAAGAAGATGTTCACATCCGAAGAAGACGTATATAGAAAACCTGAAAAGGCACTTTCGATCAAAAGACAGCGAGAGTGCAGGCGAACTTGTGATAGTCAGTCATAATGCTTAAACACCGAGACTGTGGTGAGGTATATAAGGAGCGAAAGAAAATAAACGGATTTAGCTGGGCGTTTGGGACGTCTTCTGTGCCTTTTTCTTCGACTTCAAAGTTTCCTAATTATTCCCTCACCGCAGCCTCGGGTTTTAAACATCATGATCAACTTTCAGTCAATCGATCAATGAATCGGCGAAACGCTGTATATGTTACCATATACGCATACAGCATGAAGCGAGTTAATTCACGCGTGAAAATATCAATCGACTAAAAATAAGGGCCTTCCGATGGCATCGAGTTTAGTTTCATTATTAAACAACTGGACTAAAAAGAAAAAGTGATCCAACCTATTAAAAGCAAACCGATGGTGGTTTATTTCTTTATACTATTGGTCTCACGCACGCACGCACGAAGGAACAGAAAGCGTAGTCGTACATTACCGTCGATGTAAACGCTGGCATAAAATTGATTAAATTGAGCAAACATCAGAAATCTCGTCGACGAGAGCTGGAGTAATCCGAGAAAGGAAAGAATTAAACGCTCGGAACGCAGGAGCACGTGCTAGGAAATTCGCGTCGGGTTTTTCGGCGAAGACCGTTAACTCGTATTTGATGGGATTCGGGAACGCTGCTTGACGCCGGGTTTCGAATCGTAAGCCTCTGCTTGTCTACACATACGACAGAGAACACGCTTACACAAAAACATACATCCATATACGCGCAGAAAATGAGAGCACGTATAACTCGTCGTAAACATAAATTTACGACGTCGACGCTTGGCGCGGCTCCCGCTGCATTGGAGCCGATTCACGTCTGGAAGCGCAGTAAATTTTCGTGGACGACATTCGACCCTGCCTCCCTTTTGCTGCTTATCGTCGTAGAAGACATAACATGCGTCTCAAATCGTTCCGGTTTTAAATTTTTGGCAACTAGGACTATAGCAGCAGAGCAGCAGGCCTATCACTGAGATGAATTGCCTTTAAAAATATGGACATCCTAGAGCTGTTGGTTTTTCACCGGAAATGCAAACCTTAACCAGAACACAAAAGGGTTGACTAAACCTTCTGTTTACAAACTGCCCCGAGCTCGGAGCAGGTCAAACAATCCATGGAATCAAAATAATAATAATAAAAGTCTTCGTCGACGAAGCTTGGTTTTGAATAAAACCAACCCCGACATTCGTATCACAGAACACCAATCTCGGAGCACCCTTTTTTACTTGTACATATCAGCAAATCTAAGAACCGTACACCGTCATAAAAAACCCGGCTGGCCGCCGCGCAATCTTTCTCAATCACTGACTTTGCCGCTATGTCCCATGAGTACCGAAGTTTCGCGAACCTGACAGAACCATAAGCTGCGTTCTCTCGTAAGGAAAATGTTGCTCGATGGCGCAGTACAGCGTCTTCGATTTCTCTCCTCCTCCAGCCGACTATATAGTCCATCGATGCACTCCGAGAGAAGATCACCCTGCGCTGCAACAGCCCCATTCCTACTAAGCCAGCGTTCCTGGGAAGGACACAGGAAAGAAGCGGATGCCGGGGCCTAAACACCATGCAGCGGAGGAAATGGAAGACAGACGCGGCGACGGCTTTGCCCTAGAATTACGTCCGTTTCGACGGCAATCATCGTGGAGGCTTCGTTCCGAGAGAGACTCCGGTCGGCAGCAGGCGGCGTGGACGGGACGTGACGGACCTCCAAACCCAATTACTTGGACGGCACTGAGCCTCTCCGTATACGGGCTCACGTGGCTGCTGCAGTCGGAGACCCATCTTAGAGTGCCACCGATTTGGTACTTTCTTTTGTTTGTCTTTAGTTTGTCTCGGAAGCAGTTTTTTGGGTGATCCAGCTGCCACCATTTTCAAATATGGTTTTCATTCTCTGACTGACATTTCTTTTTTCTATTGTAGCTTGTCTCATTGCGTCTCGAGCTTTTAATAACGGCCTTGCTTCTGTAGGTTCAATTAAATGGGCCTTGCAAAGATTGATTTGCTTGCAATAAAAAAAAAAAGGTTAATTTGTTTCTACGCGCAGTGGTAGTTATGGACAAAAATTAGACAGAAACAATCAGTATCCCCCTTGACTGGCAGCTGGAGCCTCAAACAAGCGACCACGGGATCTGTTGCCGATTACATTCTAGCAATATATCTCATGCCACGCGCTGGGGTCGCCAAAGTATGCATGCAGTGTACGGAGCTTTAGCAAATGTCAGGTTTTTGCTATTTCTGTCATTGCAGCGAGCATTGCCTCACGTTCGTGGAGGTATTCGTTGTCACGGGTCAGAGCCGAGTGCTTGTGCAGTACCTGCGTCCAATCCCTGAGCTGCATTCGACTATCATCACCAAGACTACATCAATATTGCGGTTCCCCAAGTGTCACTAAGTTTTACGAAGGAGAGACAGAAAGAAATAATTCATTACTAAACGTATAACTTTGCTGAAAAAAAAAAAAAAAAGCTTCTTGGTCAGTTGAGTTCCGTTCAAGTGCCACACGAGTGACAGTGTGCTTGTGTGAAGTTAGAAAAATTCCGACCCAACATCGTTACACGATCCCTGGAAAGAAATTCAGTGTAAGCGTGTTGTGAAGCAGCACAGCTTATAACTGTCGTGCACAAAATAATTATAATGGCGAAGTTGCGAAGCTGGACGCCGATTAAAAATTTTAGCCCGATTAATCGGTCTTGTTCATTTATATGCATTATATATATATATATATATATATATATATATATATATATATATATATATATATATATATATATATATATATATTGTGGGGATTGTGATCCCTCAACATTCTGTCGCGTCAGCGTTTTGGCGCGCCGTGGCGGCCGCGCTGGCGTAGCGAGAGGTGGCGCTGCTTACCACTGTGAGTGGCTTCCTCCTCTCCCCCCTTGGGGCGATTTCCGTAACGAACCCCCGCACAAAGGAGATCGACGTGTCGCTCCTTGATTGGCCACTTCGCCCCCGCCGTTATCTTAAAACCAGCGGACAGCAGTCTCGCTGCGTCTCTTCTTCCTGGGATTCGGCGGCGGCGACAACGGGGAACCTTCCGGCGCACCGGTGAGCGTTTACCCCGTCCTTTGTACATTTGTGAACGACCGTTCGGCCGTGAGCGATCTCCACACCGACGGCGTTCACCAGCTTATAGCCGCTGTGTTGTTGTTATTTTGTTTCATTGTAAATAAACAGTTTATCACCGTTACCAACGTGACTGGTGTCTGTTTGCGCTCAACGAGCAGCATGCCACGCGAGTACGAACCCGCTTCCCGGTAGAGCGTCTCGCCGCGAACGTGGTACTCCCAAAGGCAGTGGCCCCAAGGAGGACCACAATATATATATATATATATATATATATATATATATATATATATTTAATTCAACAAATTTTTTTCCTTTATTGCTGAACTTGTGATAAACGGTGTAACATACAATTTCCATCTTGAGCGAACTGTAAAAGATTTAACCCAAAGTTTACAGTCCATACAAATCTTCTCGTCCACATCTGCGTGGTGAAGGCGTCTAGTATATTTGATTTCGATTGAAAAAAAATTAATCGCGACTCGAGCATTAATTCATTCATCGGTAAGTTAATCGATCAAACCTAGTCCTAGTTGCAGCACCATGCTTACGTACAAATCTGCAGAGAGCAGAGTGCGTTAATCCCGCTCGACGTTCTTAATTGGGAAAGGGTGCGTGCTCCAATGTAATCAGTTCACGCAAGCTGAAACAAACACGATTTATTCGCTGTTTAGTGGTTCGCTTGCGCCAGTTTCCAGGTTGCTTAATTTTTCCGACTTTCTCAACAAAAACTTGACCATTTTGCGTTATGTTTTTTTAAGAGTCTCGGGGTAAAGTATCTGGACCGGCTTCATAGAAACAGCGTCTCAGCTGAGACTGGGTGAAAGGAAGCACTGCGAACACCAGCGCACGAGCTGAGCGGGACTCGAACCGCGTCTCAAGACACTCGTCCACCCCAGCCTTTGCAGTGCTTTCTCTCACCCAGTCTTAGCTGAGACGCTGTTCTAACAAGCCGGTCCAGACAATGGCAGCTACGACGTTGGACTCTTAGGTTACCAAATTCTACTTTCGGATTGCTAGACTGTCGGAATTTTCACTGCAAAGCTCTCCGAAATGATTATACGATTCCGGACAGATCAGTATCACGGTCAATTACTGTTTGTTGAGACTCCTTGGTGGCACGATATTTTGAACCTTCTTTTCATAACGCACAAGTCTCTCCACCGGATTCGCGATCTCTCCCTCTCTCTCTCTCACTTCTTTTTTCAGTAAATTTTTTGTCGACAATGAATGAAAGACGCCTGTATCATTTCTGATGAAGGGACGATTTCTGAGAGTAACCACTGACAGATTTCAAACGCTGCTCCCGTTTATGTGTTTTCATTCACCGCGTCAATCTAGCATTACACACACACACACTGTTACGTTGTTTCTAATCTTTTCTTTTTTCTTTTCTTTTCTTGCTTTTTGGTATTTGCAGCGATTGCGGGCACACACAATAAGCGACGAGTGCCGCCCATCAAATTCAATTTGGACAGACTGGCCACATCCTACATCGCCAGTCACACAAACCCACCTAAGAAAGCAAAGTATGTAGTCAACACCATCACCAAAATCACAACAGGCTCAAAAAAAGAGGGAAGGGGGGGAGGAGGAGGCTACAAATCAAACAAAAGTCCGCACGCAGGCAGCAGAGCCCCATTCCAGAGAGGAAATGGAGGCGTAAAAGCGGTGCGAAAACCGACACCAAGGTAAACAGGACGGGCCCGCCGTCGTACGGGTCCTTCGACGGGCGATGAAGCGGAATTACCGCAGCTCAATGGGTTTCTGGGCGTGGAAAGGAACACAGCGGCGGTCCCGCCGGTGTTGAACCCTCGTGCTGATGTCTGGAAGGAGGACAAGAACTCCCTTTCCGCGCACGCACACGGAACACACGCGTGTGCACACGCATGCACATACGCACGCACGTCACACGGGTGGGGGAACAGGGGAAGGGGGAATGGTTCTAATGTCTCCGTGCACCTGGCTGACCCTCGGGGCTGACCGACCAGGAGACAGGGTTCTCACAAAAGACGGGTTATGTTTTCTTTCTTAGTTGCCGGAAAAACGTTTTAAAGACCAAAAAAGCGAGAAGTAAATGTAAAAAAAGACCAGAATGAAAATTGAGGCGGAGGAAAGAGGGAGGTCACGATTGGCGGCAAGAGGCTCTGAAGCGGCGGTTGTGGCGGTCACAACCATCAGGTTGGTCTTGTGGGGGTAAATAAATACCAGGAGGAGCGGAGCGACCCAACGCTGTTTTTCGGGTAATACGCGCGCCGCGGTCTGCGCTTGTTTGAGCCTTATGGTGTGTGTGCGCGCGTGCGTGTATGTGTTTCTGTGGGGTTGGTGGAGCTACGGGGATGGCACGTTGAGGGGGAGAAACTCATTTCAGAGCGGTGATGTCGGTCGGTGGGTGTCGAAGAAGAGTGGACATCACGCGACCCCCCCGTGGTTCCCCGCACCCCTCACCTCAGGCATACAACCTCCCGATTTCTCTCTCCTCCGTCTACTCGGAAAACAAACATTAGTGCACGCCGTGGCCCGTCCCGTAGCCTCCAGAGACAGATGGTCAGACTGCCCGAGGCGAAGCGGTGGCGAATCAGAATTCTCTTCCAAGTGGAGAGACCGTTATGCTGCGGCCGCACTGCTAACAGAGAGTGTTAGGGGACGATCACGATGAGCCCTCCGGTGCGAACTGCGCATGCGCTACAGCATAAGATTCGCACATGCGCAGTGCGGACCGGATTGCCGATCGTACCATATGGGATCTGCCAAAACGGTCCCCTAAAAGTCTTCAACATATCGTACACAAAAAAACTCTCTGCACACATGTTACGAACATGCTCGACCCGTGATCGCACATAATTCAATTCTTTCAACCGCGTCAGAAAGAGAGCACTTCGGTTTTCGTATGACGTACGTGCGCACTGCGGAGTGACTTCAGATTTAAAGGACTGCAGCATCCAAAATGAATTTACTACGGAATAAATATTATATCTCATGATTTCTCGCGCACATAAAGTTTAGATGAACTGGAGCGACAAATAAAAGGTCGATAAAGAAACTTCATGAAGAAGACAATCGCTCGAGGGACCCTTAATATAAAACGAGGAGTGAAAAAAAAAATATATATATATACAGAGAGAAGAGAGACATTCTCGAGATCGACGCAAATGCTCTTCGTATTGTTAGATAACGAACGGCGCAGCCATAAAAAGAAGGTAGCCGCTCCAATTCTCTAAGGACCCTTTCCGAAATGAAGCAATCTCGGTTGAAAGTCCGACATAAATCCGTTACGCGGGGGACCCGAAATGACGACGCCTCTTCCCTCCTCCCACCACCGTCTTCCAACGCTCCTTTATTCGGCTCCCAAACGAAACAATGAGGACAAAAAAAAAAAAAATTACATCTCGTCGCAAGAACAAAACTCTAACGGGGCGCCCCCTTCTTAGAAACCGGATGCGAAGACACATCAGCCCAGGGAAGAAGGAACAAAAAAGCGAGCAACGGTTTCTGCCGCACTCATCGCAAACGGCGGCCAATCGCTGCAGCAAAACGACATTAACTGCATTCCACACACGACCACCGAACGATAATGGTCTCACGCCGTTGGACCCGAAGCGAGGACAATCAACGCTGCGTGTCGAACATTTCGTTCACCGGCAGCATCGGGACACGACGTTGGGGCGCGCGGCGTGTATCGCGCACGACCATCGGTCCCGTGGCACGACCGTCTCTCTCCATGGCGGACGCTGCCCGCCCCTTCGTCTCTGTAGCAGCGTCTCGATTTTTCTGGATCCAAAGGCGGCCGTCGGAGAGTCGTAAAAAAACGTCCAGGAAGTGCAGCTCCTTCGCATGCACCATATTCGAGTCATCGACATGGCAGAAACGGTCGTTGCGGTTCTCCCAGTCGCATTGTAGCGGGTGCCCGAATGGATGCAGGCCTCGCATTCGTCATAGACCCGTGTTTCGCTGTAGCGCGGGGTGTACGTACGACGGCGAAGAATAGCGTTCGGTGGACACGCATGGCGTGGCGTTTTGGATGCCGCTGCGGCGTTTTGTGCGGTGTGGGTCAGTAGAGCTTCGGCTGTCGTCGGTTAGGAGGTTCCATTTGGTCGATGCTCGAGGAAGTTCCCACAAAGGGCCATTGGGGAAGACATAAAGGTCATTCGCTTGACGGGGTTAAATGATATATGCGACAACCTTATACTTGAGTGACACCTGCTTTCATCTGTTCACTGGTCCTGGCAAGTGCAGGCTCAAAGTCTTCGCACTCCAACGACAGCGTTGGGGCCCTGGACTAAGGGAACCACACAGAGACCCATATACAGGCATAATAAAGTATTCCTCCTCCTAATTCAATGAAAACGACGTAAGAGGCCGAATTAGGCGCTTCCACCTAACGCAAGGAACTACCCTTTTATTACGAAAGCGAGTAACTATTTTATTTCACACATTCTGTAGAACATATTATGTTTTCAGTTTTAGGCGGAATTGGTAGAGTGATTCAAATAGTATGGCCCACCATTACGATGACGTCTTAACTACTAAAAGAAGCAACAATGTGAAAATTTGGAAAGTTGAATGGTAGAAACAACTTTGAAAGATGAACTAGTTCAGCTACGTGTTGGTCACGAATACTGACAATCCCAAGTCAGCGCTGGTGTGTCACGACCTGGAACTGCTTCTTTGTGCGTGTGTGTGTGTGTGTGTGTGTGTGTGTGTGTGTGTGTGTGTGTGTGTGTGTGTGTGTATTGCGGTTAAGAAAAATATCCCTGCGATTGACCAATATATTTACAGAACGGTGCAGCGAACTCTGTCCGTGGCTGTAAAGCGGAAACAATCCCCCGAATTTAATGAAATCTTCTCGCTTCACAGGGTCTATGTTGTGATTTTGGGTAGCCAAAGATTACAATCTTTGAGCACGTACCATGAACTCGCCAATGATCTGAACTCCGAGGAGGAAGTTTAAAATACTGCTCCGATCGTTACTAGATACACGTACGTCAGCCCGTATACCGCGTCAGGTTAGTCACAGCGGAATTGCAAACACCCGGTCAAAAGACGAAACCTGAGAGCTACGGAGACAGATAGGAGGAAAGAAAAGAAAACCCTGTCCCGTACGTGATCACAAATACTCTGATCGTTACAACACTCGCGCCGAGTAAGGCGACCAACGGGAGGAGCACTACTCAGAGCGGGAACAAACCTCCCAATTACGTATACGCATAAACACTCCAACCAACAGCGTCCATCAAAGCAGAAAGAGAAACAAGAAACAACGTTCCAGAGCACAACCAACGACTAGTTTGGGGTCTAGGGAAGGAAGAAGTAGCCCGTTCGTCCACAACGGCAATATATGTCCCATCCATAAAAGGACAGCTCTCCGGCGCCCGGCTTAACGCCCGATCTGTCTCGGTCTCTAGGGTAACGCGTAATCCATGCAGCGGGCGGACTCTAAACACACACACACACACACGCGCGAGCGACAGAGGAGCAGGCGGACGGCTCGAGAGAGAGGCCAAACTCATCTCCCAGATGGACAGCCAACGATTTATGGGTTCCTTCCCCTTCCTGCACGGGCGTGCTTGTGTGTCGCGCTCATGCAGCCGCGGCGACCCTGGCTTCGACGGGAACTGATAATTGATTGCCACCCGGGTCGGTCGCTCGGCTAAGGTGAAGGGGAAAGCAGGCCCCCGGTGCGGCACCAACGCGGGGCCTGACCCCACTCCGGGGTTGTTGCTTTTTGGTCTTGTTGCTCTTGGTTCGACCAGCGGGGCTCCCCTACTTTCACGTGAGTAGAAAAGGCTCGGCAATATCGTCACCCTTTTGGCCCACTTGGGTGTCGATGCGGGCCATCATCGAAGTGTCTCCTCAAGCAGCCCGAGAATGCATTCGCTACCTTCTGATCCAGTTGACTACGCAAGCGTGATATGTCAAAGGTTTTTGAGCGACGGTATTGAAGGGGGTTGAATCAGTGTCCAGGAGTCAGCCCTGGTTGCTTTTATTTTTCTTTGTGCCCTCAAATTTTGGGCTGGTTGGTCACAAAGAGGAGAAACAAAAACTGTACAAGAAAATCGGCAAGAAAAAAAATAAAAAATTTTCATAGAAACCTCGCAGTGAGCAGAAAGACGGGTTCAATCGATCGAAAGGAGAAACGCCTATTTTAATCGTGAGTCTGTCCACATTTCAGTATGTGTACGAAACTGTGCTTTGGGAGCACGTTTCGTATATATTGTTAGGAGCAAATTTAACACGTTTATTGTTATAGTTAATGTACGGTCAGATTCAGTGTAATGTTATACTCACAGGTTTTTCTATAAGGGAATTAAACCTTTCTCTACTGACCTTTCCAACCTGTTTAAACACGTCGGAACAATGAGTAGCGAAAAAAGGAATCTACCTTCTGCGTCTACCTATACTAATCACTTCAAAGTTCAATCACAGCTCTGCGCTCAGACACCCCCTTGCGCTCTTATCTATTCCCCTGTTAGTCTCCAGCCGTATGTAGAATAACTGCTTTCATAATCAGCCCCAATTCAAACATATAAAAGGTGTGAGGTGCCTAAAGATAAGTTTGTTCGTGCATGCTTGGAATTAAAATAAATATATGCATTTTGTTACTGGACAAAAAAGGTAAACTTTTAGGGTACTTCGTATATTTGAAAAGAATGCGTCAACATTTGAGAAATTTAATTCAAGGGTCGGTGTTAAAAGAGGCACCGAAGAAAAGCGTATTCTCTCATACTCGTTCTCGAATTTCACCTCAAGACCGGCAGCAAAATTAATTTGCCAAGCGGGGCTTTACTTATTTTCCCATTTAGGTGGTGAATTTTAATACTTGTATATGGACTTAATATCAGTTATTCATTGCTTTATCGAGGCTCACGCGTTTTACATACAGAAAGCACAGTACTTTTCTCCCTCTACACTGCTTCACTGCAACAGGGCGATGGAGAATCGGGAAAGGGCTACCGGCACGCTTTCCTCCTCGCTGGACTGTGCGAAGCGAGGGGAACCCCGGATGGTGCACCTTGGAGACATGCGATGCCCGACGGTCGATTGCATCGCCCGCAGTTTCCCCTCCATTTTTTCTTCTCTAGATCTAATTAAACCTACTGGATTCGACGACAACCCCCACATCAGGGTACCATGGCTCGGTAGTAGTTCCTGGGAACAACCAGCGATAGCGTAAAATAAAATCGGAGGATCTCTATACCGCGTACGGAATCCCGCAGGGCGAAAGCGACTCCAATGGTTTCCATGTTTTATCGCTCCCCACATGACCAGGACCTCCGACGGCCAGTGGGTTGCTTCAATAAATAGAAAGTACTTTAGCCCTTTGCCAAATTCTCGTGTGTGGTGGCAATATTTTGTGACTGGAGCGCGCTCCGAGTTCTTTGCTCTACCGTCGTTCAGCATGGGTTCGATCGCAAGGTAAATACAACTTCCTTGGAGATTCGCTGTTTCAGGTTGTAAAGTTTCTCTCGGTATTCTTTGCAAGTCGCACTCCCTCGACGACGTTTGCAAAGAACGAACATACGTGCCACCGCCATGCATGAGCTTGATTTGCGATTCATAAAGGACGGTTTAGTAGCTGAAAACTCATTCTTGTTACCGAGCGTGGGTATCCTTATCGGTTTCCTTAAATCACGATCTCGTGCACAACAGCAGAGAGCCGGTAAATTATGTTAACCGTCACAACGCGACCGCAGGCTTGTTATTTTACAGATGAGTCCGCAACGTAGATGGTAATAAAGATCAGCTTCGAATGCCTCGAAATGCTGAACCGCTGATAGACCCACGCTTGCAGTAGGCTTACTTATTTCGACGTTGCTGTATTCAGTTTTCTACAAAAGACGCACCCATCGACACGTGATCCCCAGTTAAATCTCTTACCCGTATAAACCTATGTGTATAGCAGGCCGAAGCTGTCTACGATCATTTAAGCGATGCTCTTATTTTGCGCGTCTTCGTTTTCGTATTGTGGTGGACACGGAACGACAAAAACCTTTTCGTTGTACTGCACGTACAATAATGAAGAACCTGAAGGCAACCGCAAATTTATTCTCTGTTAACTGATGCAGCAGTTTTGAGTACTCACCTCCAAATTCGATCGCTAGTCCGTTCTCTGCCGCTGCTTTCGCTGCTGCTGTTGCACGCATCGCCGCACCGGCGCAAGCAATATTACCGAGCACGAAACACGCACAGGGTGTTTAAAAACATGAGCCCATCCAACAATACACAAGCCCCACCCTGCGGTAAATATTACTAGCGTGTTACCGCACCAAATACATCAGCAGCGCCCAAAGGTGTGCTTTCACTCAGTTCAGAGCGGCTGTTAGTCTCACGCCCGAAAGATGGCGCTACAGCATTCAAGATGGCGCTGCCCGTGATAAAACCATGCATAACATTCAAACCTTGTAAGTTATAAAAACGCGTCTTAAAACTAAACGCACCACTTTTCTTTGCTAACCTTTTTTTTTTTTTTTTTTTTTTAACATGACAGGGAGTTTTGGTGGTTTCAGACAGGGAAGGTTAATCAAATATGCCTTATAATGTGTACCAACCCATTGTTCTCAAACAAACGGCTGGAGTGGACGCTTCTTACTGAAACACAGTAAGGCGAACGAACATTGAATCGATGGCTCATGAAGTGCAGAACCAAACGAACTCGACGGAACAGAATCCAGCAATTCCACCTTGAGGTTGTCAATCTTAAATTCAAAGCAGTGCGACAAAAAAAAATGTATGAAAGAGCAGAACTTGGGTATACTGAATACCGAGGTGAATACGATTTTCAAGAAGCGAAAGGATGCGCACAGCGCTCGCCACAAACGTCGTTCTATAAAGCCACCGAAAAAAAAGCTTTCTCACGCGTTTTATTCACTTTCTGCCCTCCGCGTAAACACGCGTGTTGTGCATTCGTGTTCGGGGGACGCCTCGGGAGAGGAGAAGCCTTGCGGCATTCCCCAGGGCACCGTTAGCGGAACGACCTGCGGGATATTAGGGAGTTTTCGTAGACCGCGCTGCCCCCTCCGCTAAGCGTTCCGCAACGAAGATGTTGCTACTGCGCCTGCGCGCCGATAGCCTTGACTGTGGAGTTCCCGCTATGGTAGCGGGTTGCGGTGGGCCCTGCGGGACGGCGAAAACGATCTACGAAAACTCCCTATTCAAAAGCCGGGCTTTACCGCAACGCAGCGTCGCCGCGAGTCGAGCGCACGTGATAGAGACCGAGACGGTGAGCGAGACACAAGGCGCAACTTATGGGCTGCCGGCGATGAAACCGCCGAACCCTGTCCGATCTGGGCGGGTACAACAACGTCGACGATCATCAGATCCCTCTGTGGAGTAGAGAGCGGCGATTACGAGGTCTCCAAAGGCGAGTTGCTGGACGAGCGTTCTTCCGGGTCGTCCAGTAATGTCTCCCGCCTCTTCCCTATTCACTCCGTTAACCCCTGAGCCGAAAGTAGCGTGGAAGCTGCGTGCTCGTTGGACGAGTCCTACATCTACCTTTGGCCGCGTGATCACGCTCTCGCCCGTATACCCACGCGAAGAGAGCGCGGTCAGGTGATGAAAGGGAGACCCGGCTGATGGGTCCGGCGTGCGCCCATAGCTGTTACCGCACTGCGAGCATGGGGCTGGGACCGAGTATGGTGGCTTCCCGCCACTGCTGTTTCTGCCTTGCCCCCCGTTCTCTCGTGCACAATGGCCAGCGCGACTCGACACAATGCTCGCTTGCTGTCCCGATTGTACGCATGTGACTGCCGACCCGTGTCGTCGTTTTGTCGGACACAATTTCATTCTGTCCGACACGATTTCATTCTGCCCGTTGATCGAGGAGCCTGTATACGTTCTTTTGGCTCTTCATAACCCTTATAATGCCGTCTTTCGCGGTCCATTCAAAGCCTGTTTTTTTTTTTTTTTTTTCATTGTCGCTACCGTTGTGGTGATTACAGGGAGGCGTCCATGTTGAACGAACTCGTTTGGGCCGACAACCCAATCCTAACGGATTCGTTTTCCTCGTAACACAAATGCATAGTGGGGAGACTACACAATCCTTCTTAGAAGTAAATATAATTCCCACTCTAGGCACATCAACAGTAACTTGCGATAGAGCTTATGCGCGCAAAAGCGAGACGAAAACCTGGTTGAACGGCTCTGCTGAGCGACTTGACATGAGCACGATTGTGGTTATTTACAGCATAAGTAAACGATAGACACCTTGGAAACGGCCAGTATCTTATTGGCGTTTAATTTCGTGATCCGTTCCTTCGTATACCCCAGGCAGACATTTTCAAACCGTCCGGTAACTCGACTTTGTTCGGAAGAAGCTCCCCAGGCAGCCCATATGTCGTTTGCACGTCTAAAAAACATCCGTGGGACGTTAGAACATTTTGATGGCGTCCCCCGAACCATATGGGCTGCCAGGGTCCCTATGGCTTTGCAGAACGCAACAAACAGGGTAAACCCCTTCTTCGTATACAGCACGTACAATCGCCGGGCTGTACCACCGTCGGCAAGAGCTCCCATTCTGGCCCTCCGCTTATCCCCCAAAAAAGTTGGGTCCCTCCGCGGTCGCTCTAGGCTTACGCGAGACCGTATCTTAGCCGCATTCTTCCCAGAGCACCCAAAAAGAGCGTTGGTCTGTCCATAAAAAGAGAGAAGAACCGTCAGCAAAGCCTTCGGGGAGGCCCCCGAAGAAACGGGCATCTTATCGGAGACATCCATCGGGGACGACCGAGCCGTCTTTCCGAGCCTCGCTCCGGGTCTCCCACCTTGATCGCGGCAGCTGAGCTGGAACAGCGACGCCTATAAAGGGAGGTGTTGTAGCGGCGCCTCCGAAAAGCGGCGCTCGGTTCTTTTCGCGGACAGAGAAAGAAATGGCTGCTCCCGGAGCGATAAGAATCTAGTCGTGAGCTTCACCAGGATGCCCATCTGGAAAACTGCGGAAAGGAACCAAGAAGAAGCGGCATCGCCCAGTAGCCTCGGCTCTTCGGCGGCGACGACGACGAGGCTGCTGCCTGTGTGCACACCCATTTCCAGAGGAAGCTAGGACGGCACACGCACTCACGCATCGCACTACCCCCCCCTTGTTCCACCGTCTCAGCCGCCGCCATCCTTGTCTGCGCACTTTTCTTTCCCAGCTTGGGTCTCATTCTCTCGGCGCCCCTTCTTCTTCTAGTATATCTCATGGCTGTTACTTTATGTCTCCCAGCGTTCGTTCTAGCGCCGGCAGGGTGGAAGATGAAACTAAAATTGGCAAGGACCAAAAAAGTAGAGAGACTGAGATGCAGACCTTGGGTCAAAACCGGCGATAAGAAAAGAAGAGCAACGACGACGCCGAGTGTGGGGAGAGGTTTTCTGTGTGTGTATGTTTGCGTTTGTGTGTGTGTTTGTGAGCAAGGGGGGGGGGGGGGGGTTGGGAAGATGCATCACTCCGGGTCGTCTCCCTTCTCATCTGGCGCGGCTATTCGCCGGAGAAATGGCGAGCCCGGCAGCGATCTTTCAAAGTTTCCAAAGGAGAAGAACACTCCCGCCGCCGCTGCTGGCGGACCGACGCTGGCTTCTATACAGAACTGGGGGAAGTTGGCGTGGCTTTGTCTCTCATTTTGTCTCGGCATGGGACGAAAAGAAGCCAGAGAAAACAAGAAGCGAAGAACGGTCCATTCTTCAAGTTTTCATCACCCAACTCTCTGGCTCGCTCATCTCGCTGCGGCGTCGTCAGTCCGTCCGTCCATCCGTTCGGCAGTTTCTTTCCCCGGGCACATTCTTCCTGTCGTTGTTTTCTCCCGTCACGCGAGAGGGGGCCCGACTTCGTCAGGGTTCGTTTAAAACGCTGCTATACTATCTTGACGACGCCGATGAAGCCGGGCGCTGTCGAGTTACGCTCGAAGAACAATCTCGAGAGGGTGTCTAATATTGGCGTCTCCGGGTCTATTAAGTTCCTCAAAAATATCTTGTTTTTTTCCTTAAAAAAAAGTGGGTTGGTGTGTCTGTGTGTGTGTGTGTGGGGGGGGGGGGGGGGGGAGCTGTTGAATTTTGACAGCCGTCGGAGAATGACCACTTTGATGTTTATTTCCAGTTGTGATGAATCATGCTTAATACATACTGGGATTTTTCAAAACCAAAAAAGTTTAGTCTTTTTTTTTTAGTTGTCTAATGCAAGATGATGCCATTGAATCGAGTCATCTTTTTGCGTTGACTAAAATACTATAAAAATTGATCGGGCCAAAAATTCAGGCCAGCGAGAAAAAAAAAAAAAAAAAAAAAAAAAACTAGTATTGCGGAGTGTCGAATCAGTTTATTTGTCATTATATCTAAAATTACAATTAAGGAAGCATACACCAAAGGCACTCAAATTAGGATTTGTAATTTAGCTCGAATTCGATTTTACATGTCTGATGAGAAGTTTTTTTTTTTTTTTTTTTCTAAGATCAGGTGTTTCGCAAACTTTTCCGTGTTGTTATGGGCCCTTCCCAATCTACTCTATACTATTCTATTGAAGTTGAACTGCCAGGGGCCCGCCCACTCTCGGTGCTACGGGGGAAATCAATGGGATTGAACGAGGATCCGACCACGTGGATGGGCATATCTCTTCAAAATCGCTCAGACTCTGGATTCAGTCGGGTGTTCAAAAAGGCTTCACAGATTTTGCATTTTCCCAAAAGGCAAAGTCCGGTGGCTGTCACTGAGAACGAAACGAAAATAGCGTATGATGTTGTCACACTGAGAAGCGCGGTATAGACAAGTTCGTTTCCGACCTGAACCACATATGGACGCTCTCCTTCCACGGTGCTAACGAACGTTGATAAGTGCTCAATAGGGAGTTTTCGTAGACCGCGTTTCCCCCTCCGCTAAGCGTTCCGCAACGAAGAACCAGCTACTGCGCCTGCGCGCCGATGGCCTTGGCTGTAGAGTTCCGAGTATCGTAGCGGGTTGCGGAGAGCTTTGCGAGACGGCGAACACGATCTACGAAAACTCCTAATGACTGGTTCACGCAGTACCATAGATTGCGTTAAGAGTGTCAGCGGCGATCACCGATCGGGCCCAGACAGACCGCGGAATTGTTTGTCCAGTCACTGGTTTCCCGTTGTACCTCCGTGGAGCCCCCCACAAATCGGCTTCCCCATTTACCTGACCCAGGCGAATTCCGAGGTGAGAGGGGCAAGGCGTCGGGTTCTAGCTTAGCGAGGAGAAGCACCTTCGGAACACAGACGACCTCGAGAGAGCGCACAACATGGACGGGAGGCGCCCGTTGTCTCCTACGAAATGTATACATAATCCAGCTTAATGTCTTTTAACTAAGTTAAATAAACCCACGTATTCGTTTTAACCCGAAATCAGCCTTCGTATAATTCTGTACCCTCACGACAACTGGACACAACGCTAAAAGAACCTGACAAGGGCGACCCATGGGCAACACGCGACAGTAAGAAGCGACATTAAGACGCGAGAGTCTCAAGAAGGCCGCCATTAGTTGGGCACAAATCGCTGAGATGATGACAGTGATCAAAGTTGCCAGACTGAATCTTAAGAAAGGTGTATTGCGCGCCATGGGTACACTTCCTGCGAGGGCAAAGGTTCTTCCAGGTGCGGCGGCGGCGGCCGCAGCCATTGTGAACCGCTCAGAGATACGGGGAGTCGGCACCGAATTCTCCGCGAGTGCTCTCTTGACGAAGCACCCGGAGCGAAAAGGGGGCAGGCGACGATGGCGACGATGAAAATAGTGAACCTCCCTGATGATGATCGACGGCCGGCGTATGTTTTCGTAGACGACGTCCTCGCGAGAACATGAGCCGCCGCTGCCACGCCAAATCCGTCAAAATTCATCTCCCGCGCATATGGGCGCCGACGTGGACGAATCGGAAATTCTGAAGGTCTTTGTTCCCCCCCCCCCCTTTTCCACCCTCTCTCTCTTTCTCTTTGCCTCCTCTTTCCCTTCTTCTTTTCTTTTTTACCGCCCCCCCCCCCCCCCCCTTGGTGCGCCCGCGAGTAAGAATCCCTAATCATATATGCATAACCATACATATATTTTAGTGATGATAATAAGAGAAGGATAAAAACGAACGCATGACGAGTGATGAGTTTGCTCAGATTTTCGTTTCGGTGCCTTCAATATACGTTTTTTTTTTTTTTTTTTTTTTTTTTTTTAATTTGGGCGATGCGCAGGTGCGTCGCACAAAGAATACCATAGAGCACAAATTTAAGCCGCCACGTTCCTCTCTTCCAACCACGTAAAAAAAAAATCCTAATGCCACGCTTTTTAAATTTAACAAAAAAAATTATTACGAGGATGCTGCTCCGGAGAAAAGAGATCGTCGTCACCGCCGTCGCCAACGGAAGCAAAGCGGAAAATTTTAATGAACCTGCTACGTGTTTTTATTAGTAGCATAATGGTGTTTTGCGTTTTATTTTCGTTTCGCTTAATTTTCTTGTTTTTTTTTTCCGAAGATGGCGAAGAGAGGCAGGGTCTTATTTTAATTACGGCGTAAAACCATTATCCGGCAGTGAAATGCAATAGAACCACAATTTGTCTGTCGCCTCGTCGTAATCATTCCCGGTAGCTTTATAGCGCTGCCGAGTTATTAATGTCCACGCAATTAAGCGAACCGAGAAAAGAAGACAAAAAAAAAAAAAAGAGATGTCGCGTCGTCACGTGTTGAAGCTGCAACATCTTTATTTTTATTTTATTTTTTTTTTTGTCTGTGTTCATGTGCGCGTGTTTGTGTCCCTCTTGATGCCTCGCGCGGCGCGAAGACGAAGCGTAAATAAAATTTATGGAGAGCAGGATTTATCACTTTCGAATTTTATGCCTCTCAGCGCCGCTCCCGCCGCCGCAGCCGCCGACTCCTCCTCCTCTTCGTCATGGTTGCTCATTCGAGCGCGGGAACTTTTCGAAAAACCACAACTCTGCCGCGTTCTTTTCTTTTTTTTTCAATCCTTTCTCTTTAACATGTAGCCTTGTATTTGCTTTCCACGAGATACATTTCCCGTCATTATTAAACACGAACATACTTCACGGCGTGCCGAAAGGAGCCCGGACATTTAACTATTGCAACAAATTAAAAGAAAAAAAGAACTCTTCAGAGCGTTCTGGAATTGCTTGCATGAACCTGTATCGAATGGGAAGAGAGTCGATGTTGTAGAGTGGGAACAAGATTATAATCACCGAATGAATGAGAACGACAGGGCGTGTTTTCTTAGCGTCCGGAGTCCAGATCACCCTCCGTGCCTTCCGCCGTGCTTTCACAGCGCGCTCAAGGTGCGCGAGACGCCACAGCATTGTCGAAGGCAATAAGCTAGCGCTGGAGCTGGGGCAACTCATGCTTCTCCTGGCAGTTCTCACCCTGTCAGTAGTGACTATGGTATGAGTGTGAAATTTAGTCGCAATAATTATAGTCGGTGAAAGGCTAAGAACACTGTTCGGTTTCTCGTAGGTTATATTAGTAACTGTACTGTCGCGGACGACATGAGGCGAAACGGTTTTTCGTGCTTCTTTGGCGCACCTGCCAGTTCTTGAGAGAGCGTGTGATTCGAACTAGGAATAGAATGTAAAGTTGAGGTCCCATATACTTCGGACTATTTGAGACATTGTGGGATGTGGGGACAGCGGACGAAGAAAAAGGCCAGATCAGGTGTTTCAGCTCATATTGTCCGCGGGGTGTATACGTTTTAGGCGACAAAAGAACTTCCGAGAATACGGAGGATGCCTACGGGCTGCTGCTGTTGCTGCTCCACAAAACCTAATGCAAAGAGCCCGCCGTCTTCGACAACTGTAAGCAAACCGTGGGTCTTCAACATCGCACCTCTCCGCTCTACGGTTTGCCGATATGATGACTGATTCGCTATTGAGGCGGCGATGGCCACGAAGAAGGGCAAACACAAACTTCGCTCCTTGCTCGAACCCCAACCTCATAAAATGCCCCATATTTACGCACGCGCACACACACATAAACACACCAACAACTGATTTAGGTAAGGGTTGGGCGACTCAAAAGCTTCGACAAAGACTCCGCTTGCCACGGTGCTATAAAAAAAAAATAGAAATAAAACTAACAATCATTAAAAAAAAACAATATGCAGATTTTGGCAAACAACGTACATTATTACGACGGAAGTAAAAACGTGTAAACAAAAACGAAAGAAATCTAGCTGGGCTAGGTCACTTTCGCAGCGTACGACAGTAGAAACTTTCATTTTCATTCTTCTTTTCTTACCGCATCCTCATCTTTAGGAAACAAGATGAAAAATAAAAAGAATAAAACTATTTTCGCTACCTAATCCCGTCGGCGAAGCCATCAAGAGCTTTCTTCGTTCGCGGGTCGAGAGCGCACATGTGGCGCCTTGAATGAAAGCAGCGCCAAACTCCCTTCTTCTTCTTCCCTCTAAAGACCACGACAAAGCAGTTCAGAGTTCCATTTGCAACGGCACGAATCCGGGCTCCGCGCCACTAACGCTCAGCCGCACGCCCGCCCGCCCTTCCAGCCTTTAGCCGAGTCGAGCCGACGTTGGCGCTAACACCGATGCCGTAGCCTAAGCTAAATCTTCGGGCCAACCACCTCGCTTTATTATTTTTTTTTTTCTTTAGCATTCCCTAGATTTAAACGTTTTAATGCCGAAAGCAAGAAATACAATCGTGCACGTAACCCACACACAAGCTGAGCCATCGGAAACGAAACAAACTAGAAAATGAAGACGCACGACTTCTGTTGTTGCCCCTAGCGTTGTTGTTGTTGACATAATAGTGGAGGTGATAATGGCGAAGCCGTTGAGCTTTCCCTACCTGTCGCGCGTTCCTACAATCCCAAACGGCAAAGAAAGGAATAAACAAAATGACGCTATCAAATGACAGGCGAACGAAACCGCGGGCGATGCCCGACCGCTGCGTCGCTTACGCAACGAGCAAAAACAAAACAGTCGCTTCCGTCGATCCAGGCGATTGTTGTGGCCGTATAGTCTGAAACTTTTGGACTCTATGGTCCGTATGGTCTGGTGTCTAAGGACAAAAGGTTTGCGTGAGGAACGTGCGCACTACTGGAAACACACGCACGCACTTCCACACAGACACACAAACAACGACGTACATGGATGATGATGATGATGACGGGGAGAGAAGGGCAGTCCGGCTTTGGCGGTCCGGGACAAACGCGGTTCCTAATGACCAGCGGCGGCGTCCTCAATCATTCAGCGACCTGTCCCGCGCACGCAGACAATGCCGGGCAGAGAAAGAGACGACGATTTTGACGTCATCGCTCTGCTCCGCGCCCGATGCCGCAACATTTTGGCGGTTTCCATAGATTTCTTTTTGCTCTCTTTCTTGTCTTCGTTTTGTGCGTATGCTGTCAATAGAGCTGTCCCGAACAGGAGCCCCGCTGAAAAGCGAAAGGGGCCACTGTTTGTTGGTCGGGGTTCTTGGGCAGTTTTGCTTTCGTTTTGTCTTTCCCGGACTTTCTCGGGAATGTGTCGCGGTAAGCATTGTTCTGAATCTAAGTATTTTTTTTTCTTCTATGGATTCGACTTTTCTTTTAAATTTTTTCAGCTTTTGTTTGTGTTTGCTTCTCGGTTGAGTGGTACAGATTCTCGCATTTATAAATTCTAAGTTTTTTTGTTTTTTTTTAACTGATTTCTTTCACAATATCGATAGGATCCGAGGAGCTTTTTTTTTCTCATTTTTGTACACAGAAAAAACTACACTCAACCTTAAACTTTTGTTGTACCAGATTAAACACACAAACGAAAATCGGTAATTGTTGAACTCGTTGTCCGCGAAACGGGTGATTACATTTGAGCGCTACAATTGTATATATATATATTGCTTGCTCCCAATATTGTTTCCAAGAAAAGTAGACATGCCGCTGCAGCATTTGTGCTTGAATTGAAAGGCGTAGAATGCTTCGACTGAACACTGAGGCTCGCGCAGTGTTTTTGTTTCCTCTTGCAGGAAACTTTGAAGAGAGTGAGATGGGTGACTTCCGCACCCTACCCCCTCTCTCCCTTTAAGAAAGAAAGAAGATATAAATCTAATACCCTGCCACCGAGATTGAGTGGCAACCTTCATCGTCCCCTTGGAAGATATCAGTGCTGACTGACGCGACACCCAGGGGTGGAATATGAGACAAGTCTCAACGTGTCTTACGGTCCACTTCGGGACAGCAGACTAACCATGGTCACTGGCAGGATTAGAACGGCTAGGGATGTCCTGGAGTTCCCACGTCTTCAGCGCGAGTTTTCCACCGTTGATGAAGCTTCGACGTGTCGCGAGCTTCGAGTGCGCGCGCAGTCAAAACACGGTGGAAGGCAACGAGCGTATGCTTGGAAACCGTGCTTCAGAAAAAGACGATTTGCCGTTCTTATCCTCTCAGTGGCTATGCGGAGCGCAGTTCGTCTGCTTCTTGTACAGGGGTTGCGATGATGTCAGAACGCCGAGCTCTTATTGGCTGGTTGAAAAACAATAGTGGGTAGACCTTAAGGCGTGCATTGAGGTCTACCACTATCCTTTCAATGAAAGCCAATCAGAGCTCGTTGTCGTGCTGACGTCACGGCAACTCCTGTGCAAGAAGCAGACGAATTGCTCTCCGCATAGAGTGATTAGAAGACAGCTCACGCTTATCTCGATGCGTGCTCTGAAGTGCGGGCATGGGGTCCGATTTTGGTCAAGGTGACAGCGAGAGCGTTCTCGGCCGCTGATTGGACGCCTCGCCGCAACTTGCGCGCAATCAACCAAAGAGAGATTTTTGACCCGTTCGCGAGTTCACAACAGGACGATATTTTATTAAGAACGCGTCGCCAACATTCAAACAGCTAGAAGCGTCTCGCGGCTTCTGGCATGCTTGTCATTAGGACGATACTTCATTTACCGGTTGATGTCAGCTTGTCAGCAGAACAATTCGAGATTTGCAAACGAGGCGCAGGTTGTCAATGACCTCCAACGCGAAATAGCAGACAATCACAATTTCAACCTGCTTCCAATTTCACTTTTTTTCGTGGAGCTCGGTTCGTAGCAAACAAATAACCTTTCTTTATTTTTTTTTTTTTTACGGATTGTTAGCAGAGGTCCGAGGACGTACGGTGTTTTCTTGTTTTATTCACTGATCCCTAGTAGGCTGGATCATGGATCGGGAGCCCGACGGTGGCACCACCGGCGGTCATTGCCTGACACCAGGCTATACTCGCAAGTCTATGGGACGAATTAATAAAAATGAACTTTTTGAAGCTTCTGCCAAGTGTCTGTGACGGAAATTTTATGAGGTTTCTCAGGTATGGTAAGTCAAATAAGTAAGACAGATAAGAGAATTCAAATTTTTTCACGCTTTTCCCCTATGGTTCAGTGCATTTGCTTGTGTCAAGCAACGGCCACCGGTGGTGTTATTCGATCCCAGCAAAACAAGCCTCGATCCGCGATCCAGCCTCAATTTCTCAATTTCTAAGTGAGAGATAAAAAAAAGGAAATAAACTGTTCCTCTCGACCTGCACCACCTGACGGTATAACAGGTTTGATCCAATATAATATAAAAAATGAGGGCCGTAATTGACCAAACGTTTCTTTAGTCCTTAAAGCCAATTAAAAAGAAAAACAGGGAGACAGCTGAACATTGGCATTGGAACGAACTTGGAGAATCTTGCGAGCAATTGTGAGTATTTGTGTTTCGTTTTTTTTTTTTTTCCTTTGGTATTAAGTTATTAATTGTTGCTCCGCTTGGTCCTGCCTCTTGTCTTCTGTGTTCTTGACGACGAGGAAGTTGTCTTCTTTAAAATTTTCGTACTGGAATATATAAGAAAATGAATTGGAAACAATGTTAAAATTTTATTCTCTTTTAATGATTTTATTTTAAAATTAGTTATGTATTTGTACGTATCTTGGCGTTCTCATGTATGTTTTCATTTTATTTCTTATTTGTCTGTCGCCTTAATTATTTTTGAGGGGGGGGGGGTGGGAGGAGGGAGCAGAGAGCATTGTAATTTTTCGTTGTTTTTGATTTTTTTTTAATGATTATATTTTACAGCAAGAGATTATTATTATAGCTGTACATACCCTAGTATTTACCTACTTACATATTTACATTTTCCCCCGAAGGAGAAGGATCACACTTATAAAACTTCATGTTTGCATCCTGTATTCTTATCATGTGTTGCTATTAATCTTTTTTTTTTTTTTTTTGAGATTGGAAGGAATGAGGTTATGTCTTGCCAGCCTGCCAGAATGGCCTTCACTGGTTTTATTTCCATCTGTGAATGACACTTCGTAGCAGACGAACCGGGTTCCTGTAACTGGCGTATACGCCAGCCGATGGAATGTCTACAAACGCTATGTTTTCGCTTGTTCCGCGAAAGGGAAGTAATATATCGACCTCGCGGTGACCGAAATTTGACCCTCGATTGGTGTGGTATCGGACATTCAAAACCAGTTAGAAAATAGTCGCTATTGACGATTCCTGTTCCAAAAACACCGTTGAAGAAAGAATAATTGCTTACTCTAAACAGAGAATACGTCAGTTAGCCAGCTTGATAAGCTCGTTCTAAAACCTAACACCTGTTTTGCGTCGTGATACGCGATTCAATCACGGTAGTTTGCTGGAACCATATCGCAGTAACAATAACACTTTCAAAAACTCGTTTTTTCCAAAAACAATAACCGATTGGAATGAGCTCCCTAAAGAGATCGTCGACAGCTCATCGCCGGATGACTCTCTTGAACATCTACGAGCTCTACAAGCCTGACAGTTTGATTTTTTTTTTTTTGCTATTTTTTGGTGTAGAGTGTTGTTTCATTGTATTGAAGTTTTCCCTTTTCATTATGTCCTGAACTATGTATTACACGTCCACCCCTGCCGGGGCCCTAGCGGGGCCTGCAGTATTGTTAAATAAACTGGCCTGTGAACTGAACTGTGGTGTTCACAGGCCTGGCATGGCACTCTCTCTTATATATATATATGCATATTTCTTTTGCGGGAATTATAATTTAGTTGCAGCGCCAGACGCCGCTCCAAATTAAAGCTCTCGGGTTAGCCACAAACATTCCCGTCTCGAACAGGGCATTTCGTCTAAGGCAACTAAAGAAAACTAAAACGAAATAAAAGTACCATATAAAGTGGGGAACTGTGATTTATAAGTCTTAAAATGAGCCTTCAGCGGCGAGGGACGCTCTAGTGCCAAACCTCCTTCTTGAGCTGCAGGTTTGCCAGGCCAGTGGCCATAATAAAAACAAAAACGAAACAAAAACGTGGCAAGCCGGGCAGAAGACGTCTGCTTCCGCCACGACCTCCCGCTGCAACCGAGCAAATTGTTCCTGCACGCATCGCTGCCCACCGAACGCCGGGCCGAACCAACAAAGCCAAGAGCGCTTTCACGGACCAGTCCGCATCTGGCCCAACTTCCACCGATTGCTGATTGCATTGGATCCTCGTCGTGATCCTCACAAAACCCCACCTCGAATCCCGACGGCGGTCCGGCCGGCCTGAATGCGCCCCGCGCGCGCTTCGCGCCCGCAGACGTTAACACAACAAGCGCGCAGGAGAGCAGAAGTAACGCCTTCCGAACAGCAGAGAACAATGCGCGGTGCCTTTCTGCATCCACCCGTTCCTTTGTTACACAAAAGGGGCGCCAGCCTTGCATTCGGAGAGAAGGAAGCGAGCGCGTGAGAAATCGCGCGCCTCTGACTCTAACGAACCGGACTCGCAAAACGGACGCAAACAAACACCGAACTTGTCCGTCCGTTCCTCCGATGAGGCATGACGACGGGTGATCGCCCCGTGCGCCCACATGGCCGCCCCCTCGTCTGTTGATCAAATCGCCGTTTTGACCGGGCAAGCACGAACCCCCGCCGAGTGTCCCTGAGTAATTAAAGGGGGGAGCGATTTTCCTGGAGGCTGGTTGCAAGCGCGCGCGCCTTTCAAAACAGACGGCCCATCGCTACCAGGACCCATGACGTGGTCGATGGATGGACCTGCTCGAGAGGAGGTCGGCGTGAGACATGGTTCGGTTTTTCGAGCACCAGTTAGAGATCATAGAACTGTCACTGTCGGTGATGGTGTAGACCAGGTTGGGGTAACGTTGGGGGACGCGGCCCTCACGGAGTGGTCATTCATTCGATGCGTCACGGTCACGTGCTGGGAAGACGGGAGAGCAGGACCACTAAGAGCCCCTAAGGCACAGGGCGTCTTGCAATCAAGCGCTAGCTATGACATCGCGCTTTTGTGCCGCCCGGGGGTAAAGGGACGACCATTACAAACTCGTGCCGCTGTATTGGACGTCGGTGCTGCCGCGCTGGGAAAACCGGGGTCCAGCTTGACTTTTCCGGAGGATGGATTAGGTTCCCGATGGGCTTTGCCTTTCCCCCCACGCGATGAAGCGGTCTGGCCACTCTGCAAAGCCACTGCGGGTGGTAGACTCTATCGTGTGGGGTTGGGTGGAAGTTAGAAAAATGGAGGGGGGAAGGGGAGAGAGGGATGATGCTCGGGGGAAATCGGGGAGAAGGGAAGAGCGAACAACAGATGGGTTCAGGAATAATCCCGAGGACTGAAACGCGCAGACGTCCGGTCGCCGTTGCCAGCGGTGCCAGCGGGAATCCCAACTGTCGCTTCCGTTCCCTTCAGATGACCGTGTTTCTCGAGCCCGCTTACGCTTCCCCTAACGTCATTTTTGGACGCGTGGTCTCTGTATCATATTTTTCACGCGGAACAAATTAAATAGCGGGATCATTTATCGCGCGACTTCGGTTGACCTCGGTTTATCTCGGCAACAGCTGGGGCTAAGTGTCCTATTTTTTTATGTTATCTGCAACGTTTGATTCATTGGCCGTCCATGTACAAGGGGCCCCCCCAAAAAATTACAGGTTTCTTTTTTGTTATGTTTTCAGAAATAAACTACGAATCGCCAAACGCTCATTCCTGAAACTTTCAATAGGAAAATAGTGGCTGATGGAGCTCTCGAATACGTGGAGTTCTGTGGCGCCAGAAGGGGGGCCGAAAGAGGGCGAAAATGGGCCCCATTTTCCCATTGAAATTTTCAGGAAATCGTAACTCTTTTTTAATAAGATACCGGTTCAGCTTGAAAGTTGGGCATGTGGTTCGGACCTCCAGAGCAGTCCTTGGGCGGAGAATGAGCGTTCCGCGATGCGTAGTTTATTTTGGCGGTGTAAAAAACCCTGTAATTTGTTTTTCTTGGACACCCTGTATATCCGTATTTTCTTAACGTCGGTCGTTGTTGGCAGGGAGTGCTGTGGGATTATTGCGTTAAAGTTTCACTGCCTTCAGATTGCATAGTTGAGCTTTTGAGGAACGTGAGGCGTGCACAATGAGCAATTGGGAACACGCGTCCATTTTCTTTCACGCTCCCCCCAAAGCGACAGTCACTCGAATCGATTTACGTTGGGGAAGTAGACGGGACGAAAAATACATTTTTAGACGGCGTCAAATGTGCTCCATCATTCTGTTCGTCATGTTTCTGTGCGTGTTCTATCATCGCTGAACCAATCAAAAACTGAAAAGGCCTAGTGACTTGCGCTCTCGATGCTGCTTGATTGGTACCATTACTTCGCAGTGTCGGCTGCGCCTGGAGTTGAGCTGAAACGATATATGGTGTGGCATTACTCGTGACGCGAGACTGAGTATACGTGACACGACATTCGGTATAGTCTCAGTGTAGGGGTGTCAGATTTAATCAAGAAACGGGAGCTTACCCAGATTTCGTGTTCACCCGTGGCGTGTGTGTGTGTGACACATTTCGTGTCCCGACGTCAGGTCACGTGACGGCATGGCGTAACGTGCGAAGCCGCGTCGTCACGTGGCGATGTCAACAACGTTATTTGGACTCTGCATGCTTCCTTTCACTGCAGGTCAAATCGTAGCCGATACGACGCAGCCGATGGGGCCAATCAATCGGGATTGAAAGCGCACCCTCTGTCCGTCACACATGTGCCGGCTTTTTGTGCCTGTGTTCTCGCCGCCAAACCGACCATGCGCAGTGAACGCGCTTTGCTCGCGTGCTTTTTAACCTGTATGTAATGGTTTTATAGACTGCTCCATAGCTTATGATGAAACGATGTAAAGCATGCAAACGGTGAGTAAAGTCTTTGAGTGACGTGACGTCACGGTCCGTGACCACGTCGCAAGACGTCAGGTTACGTGATACTGCCCCGTGAGGTGACGTCATTCGACACCACGAACTGACGCCGTCACGGCACGTGACCAGGTCGTGGGATGCCAGGTCACGTAACGTCACGTGTTTAATCAGAGTTTGCCAATGAGACCATGTCATGAAAATGCATATATTGCAATGAGACGGATGATCAATAGATCGATATACAGCTGCCAATTGTGTTGAGCCTACCATAATTCGTTGAAAGTCCCCCGTACTACACTGTAGCCGTACTACACTGTAGCCGTACTACACTTGTTTTGTGGCAAAGTAGGCGTGCGGAAAATTTCCCAATGAGGGATCACAGCCTTTTAACTATATGTGAGCCACTTTTGATCCCTCAGTGCTGAATGACATTACGAATTCCTTAAGTTTTTTTTTCTTTTTTTTTCCACTAGCCATTAGCGTAGCGTGGAAGGCAGAGACGGGTGTTAATAAACAATGTTCACAATTTTTTTTTTAATCGGAGTTCAACAACCCGCACAACCGTACATTCAGAACTCGCGAGGAAATAATAAAGATCTCTTTCTTTGAGTTCTACGCAGCTTTGAAAAGTCTGGCTTCTCCGTCAAAGCCGAAAGTCCAATCGCCTCACCAGCTCCAAACGTGCAGCAACTAAAAGAGGGCGTGCACGCTTCCAGCGAAGGCGGCGACTGATTCGAGGAACGTTCGTGTGCATAAATTCGGGTGCAGTGCGCAGCCCGTTCGTCCCCTGAACTCGCAATAGCCATAAATTTGCGGCTCGGGAAAAGGACAGCGTTGAATCGAACGATCGTGCTTGACGCGAGAAACGACCTGCAAAGGGCACATAATTGCGCTTAAAACACTCCATTTTTTTTTTCTTTTTACAGAAGTAATTCTGCAGGGTTCGGGAGTCTGCAGGTATGAACTCGCAATGGCCACGTACCCCCCCCCCCCCCCCCCCCCACACACACACACACACACACACAAGGCATGCTCACGGCTGAAAGGATATGAGCAAACCTGCGCTTCTTTTGGGAATGATGGAGAGGAGCAGTATAAACAAAATGCCGCGAAAGCTCTTGTATATGTTGAACATGCCTTAACATATACGTCTATAAATAACAATGGTTTTTAAAAGAGGCCATCTGTAGCTTCGATTTAAAAGTTGACGTTGTTGCGTTTCTTACGGAAATCAAGATGGAATTGGCGGAGCATGGCTTCAAACTGCACCGATTACACACGCACACACAAATTATTTACCTTCCGTGACGCGCGCACAGCTCCTTTTTTTATCTAAGGATCCATCTCGGACAAACACTATATCAATGATTATCACAATCATGCAACTTTACGAAGTAGCGGAGGTCAACAATGTATACCTTAAAGTTTGTATACGTTGGTGTGGTGAAAGGAAACAAACACAATCCTGTGCCAACTGACTAAAAAAAAATGTGCGGCACTCATCGTTAGTTTGACGGGAGCACGTACATGTGCAAAGCTTTCTCGTACACACCTTTATCGCGATTTTTCCTGCAAACTCACAGAAACTCCAGAAAAGCAGGTTGCTTCTTATAGGTGAAAAGTTTCCTATACTGGACAAACGGGGATTTTAAACGAGGCGACAGCTCGCCTCCGTGCAAGCGGCGTGGCCACTTAGCAGGACGTGTGCTCACGTTTTTGAGCGCTACGGCTCCGGGCGCTACGGCTTCGGGCGCGTCGTACCGAGTCGGTTCCCTGGAGGACGGACACCGTTATATCTCTCGTCGTAAATGGCAAGGCCGCGCCGTGTCCACCACGCCTATGGGCATTCGGACGCCGACTGCGCTGAATGGCTTGGTACTTATAGACCGCTGGATTCGGTGACAGCACTCAACGACCGTTTCGAAACGACAGACTATACGTGCTCGTAAATATTGGGGAAATATCCGGCTGGAAGAGGGTAAAGCCGCTGCTAGACGCCATGACCGTGACGCCACACCCGTGTCGGAACGGCAGTATGTACGCTTAAACGCGCAGCAACATGGACAGGAACGACTTGTGCGGAACGAAGGGAGGAGGGCTGGTGCACCGTCGCGTTAGAAATGGCGTCAACGCGCGTTATCGTGTATACCCTGGGAATTTGCATCGAAATAACGTTTATGAAGATTGTATCCCTTCTACTTTATCTGCAAGCTTCCTTCCCAGTCTCAGGTTTTAAACATCGCGATTATAATACCTCGAATAACATATATATTTTCTTCATATAGTGTTTACCCGGAAGCCGGCGACGAAAACGCATCGAGACTGGTCGATATTAAATCGACTGTTTAGTAAGGCGAGAGTAATTGCAGTTACAGCGTCTATGATATAAGTCACTTAGTGGAAAATGAGACGATCACTTCTTGTTGCACTAAAACGTAAAAAAAAAAAAAAAAAAAAAAAAATTTATTGGTCACGTTTTTCGGAACGCAAAAATTTGATTGGCCTGTCGCGTTTGGGAGAGAAGTTCCTTAGATACTCGCCCAGTGAAACTGAGACTAGGTTCTGGGCATTCAACATGTTGATCGAGAAAAGATTTACCTAACGTTCTTTTTATCAGACCTACATTAGTGGAATACTCCGTACTCGAAATTTCGGCTAGAGCTAATGCGATCGGTTTAGCGGAACCGCAACTTACAGCGAATTCTAAACGAAATAAAATAAAATCTTTCGATCAAAAAAGAAACACAACCGTGTCTCAACTATAGAAATAGTAGGCTCTTCGTCTAATGCATGTTCACTTCATTGGTGAAATGCACTGCCGAGACTGCATCGGATAAGCATGGCAAATTTAGCCTGTCTTACAGGTTTTTAAGTGAAAAAGTTCACACCAAACAACAACCGAAACTCATTTTTCTTCACTTTCACTATTGAATTGACGGAGTTCTAACCTCTGTTTCGACAACGCGAGAGGATTGGGTGTTCCTCACAGACGAAGAAATCGAGCGCGCTCTACCCCCCCCCCCCCCTTTCCCTCAATTCATCTCCTTTTTATTTATGTCAAAAAATGTTCCACACGAAATTCACACAATTTACAAGCTGTCGAATTTGGCTTCGCCGCGGAGAAACAAAACACAACAAAAATCAATCTAAAAAACAAAAAGTCGTGGCTCGTTTATGGTGCGGCATTTTCTTTCTTC
The DNA here is from genome assembly GCF_016920785.2 of Ixodes scapularis. NCBI lineage: Eukaryota > Metazoa > Arthropoda > Arachnida > Ixodida > Ixodidae > Ixodes > Ixodes scapularis. Next base: position 32,728,069 of record NW_024609857.1, read on the forward strand.
CTTGGTTCTCGTCTATTTCTCAACATCAACCCACCATTTCGCGCGGTTTGAAAGCTTTCGGCACTGGATACATTCTTCATTTCGAGAAATGAAACATTGCCATTTGCGCAAGGAAGTGGACGGACGCGTGTGCGAGCGCGCACATTGCGTGCTGCCATTCCATCCGTCAAAATCAAACCCGACTGTTGAAGCGAAGACGGAGCTTGCCACCCGATAAGTGCAAGTCGGCGTATCCTCGAGAAAACAGACACACACAGACGCACACACGCAGACACACAGACACGCACGCACGCACACACTGCGCACGCATGTTTCGAGACTTTCCCCCGAGGCAATGCACTATCGCGATGTTTGACAATCAGACGCCAAACGCATAAAACAAATCTGCAGGGAGTTCGGTTTTTTCGAGATTTCGCGTATAAGCGAAGCGGCTCGAAAGGTGAGAAAGCTCTCACTGCGATTGGAGATTGATGTGTTATATGCAAGTTTAACGAGTTCTGCTTTCTTAAATCAATATTTGTACTTACGTGTCAGTTATGGGCACGTAATGTGTTCAGACACTTAGGCCTTCTGCGCTGCAGCTTTCAACAAACTTCGGCACCCTCTTTCTGGGTAGTATAAGCTCACCTGATTGCCCCTCGCACAAGTAGTGCGAGGGGAAATCAGGCTGAACTTTGCTGAACTTTTTCCATTCTCTTGTAGCGCTGAAGAACGAAAAAAACAAACACATTTCGGCACCTGAATTCGCGGCTAGGTCCAACGCCGTAGAACAATAGAACGTTCGGGATTCATGCCACCAGCGGTACGCGTCTTCTATTTCTGTGTAGTGATGTCAAAATATATGGCGTCTCAACGCTTTTTCTTCTCTCTCTTTCTCTTTCTTTTACCTTTGGGTCGTGTGAAACGGCGTCTTTTGACTCACGCTCATGTCATCTCATGTTTGACCTGTGATACGACGCCGTTCGAACGTTTGCTGTTTCTTTGTATTTTCCTCGTGATTGCGTTCCGCACCAGAGCGGGCACGCTTCTAGAGTTTTAGACGCCTACGTTTGCACGTTTCAAAATAAGTATTTTCGTAGCGCCGCATGGGGCAACCCAGGAGGCCTATAAGGCCATGGCTGCGTTGGTGATGTTCTCGGTTTGATTATCACACCTGATGTGATCCCTCCAGAAATGGCAATACGTAAAAAACAGCAGGAAAAGCACCGTGTCCGAATTCACAGTGCCAAATGACGTCGCTACGCCTCAGTACCAACGCACTGTGTTTCTCTGTCGTCACAGAAAAAACTTTTGCATCCGTTACCACCCATATTTTAGCAGGGGCGGTGGATGTTAAGCGTTGCGTAACTAGTTGCGTTCCTGCAGTTCCGTTGAAGCAGACTTTGGCATGCTTTACCGTGTAAGGTTTATTTATGTCATACGACTAATGTTAATTATTGAAATTGCTACTTCCATTAAAAAATGGTGAAGGCATGTTTGTTTGTTTTCGCATATGACTTCATTGTGAATAAAGCTCTACCTGGTCCTTGGAATGTCGATACAAAAAACTGACACTGTCAACTTCGTAATTTTACCCTTTGCTAACTGTCGCGCACGCACAATAGAACCACCGACCTAGAAACTCTCATACAATAAAAAAGAGCAACAAAATCAGTAACAGCAAGGAGGAATCTGCCAGCTCTAAGAGAGTTCGCTAAAGCCGTGGTCATGTTTATACGTCATACAAACGACAGTCTGCATACCAATTCGAACGCAAGTCACCGCGAGATCCGTGCTTTGAATGCCGCATGGCAATTAGGCCAAGGAGAGAACTTGGCGAGCGGCATTCGAACCGCGGATATTGCAGTGACGTATTTTCAGACTCTTTTGTATGATGCAGGAGCAGTGTGACTCCGGCGTAACGGACGACGGCTGGTGTAGAAATTCCAGAGACATCACCTGCAGTCTTTTTACTTCTGTCTGTGCGATATGTTGCGAAGGCTCTTTTCGATAGTCCTTTATTAGTGTGCTTAATCAAAATCAAACTTTCTGTCATCTCTAAATACAAGTCAATCTTATTGAGCTATGAGCCACGACAGTGCCACTCGGCGCACGTATTCAAACAACAGCAAGAAACAACAGCAACAACAACAAGAGGTGTGTTTGAAGAAAATAAGTCTCCCGTCGAAATCAAACCTTTTGTCATCTCTGGATGCCAGTCAATCTCATTGAGCTACCAGCCGCAACAGTACCACTCGGCGCACGCATTCAAACAACAACAACAAACAACTACAACAACAGGTATTTTCGAAGAAAATACGCCTTTCGAGGAATTCACTCAGGTACCTGCAATCACTTGGCTTGTAACGCTGTTCCCAGGAGAGCGCCATACAAAGGCGGTCTTATTTGCGGACAGAGGCGGCATCAAACAAAGCGTACTCAGATACGGGGAAATACAGTTTTCTTTCACGTCTCGATTTCAGCCGACAGCACGCAGGGTGATTACCTGTAGCTTGCGGCGTCTTAATAGAAATTGTTATTATTATTATTATTAATATTGAAATTTATGTACATTTACAGCTGATGTCCCAATTACCCAATCGCCCGCAGGCTTCGGAATTGCGTAGAACAAAGGAATTGTAAGCCGCGCAGAAAAATTCGCAAATTTATCCAGTTCGTTTTTTAATATTCAACTAGAGTACCGTCTTCGTTTAATACTAATAAAAAATAATGAAGGTAAAAAATATTAAAGAAGTACAAAAGCAGTCTTTTCAACATTATCTTGGTCACGTCACGTGTTATATTCTCGAGGCTTTCATTAAATGCCGCAACGAGGCGCCGAGGCAAAAACGATACACAGTTGCACTGTTCGTGTTTGCTTTCTTTCTCTTTCAATATGAAAAACGCGAGTACAAACCCCCATCTCCTCACTTTCTTTCCTTTCTTTTCTTGCGCTGACTCCAGTTGCACTTCTTAAAATTCTGGAGAAAGTTCTCAGATGAGCGTAACTTAACGAGTGCTCCAAAAGACGTACCCGCCGCATCAGCTGCTCCAGACTTCGCGGCGAATATGCCAAGATCATATCTTATTGTTCTTCTATGCGTGAGCTCGCTGCTTCTACTGTTGTCTTCATTGTTTGGTTGCAAGCGCAGCCTGTTCGAGGCATCGTTTTCGCTCGTCTTGGCGGAGAATCAAATTGTATTACCGTTCCCTCTCGAACCTCGTTCAAAGTCAAGACTGGTGCTTGAATCCGATTGACGCGAGACCGACCGAGAGCCGGGTAACGGCGTCAGAAGTTTCAAACTTTAAGCGACTAAAGTGTAAATAAAACACATACATAGATGCAGCTTGGGAATAATAAAAGAAATGAGCGAAGCATATAAATAAATTAATAAATAAACGCTAGGCAGGAGGCAGCAGCAACATTGTGCCGTTCTTTGAAGAAAAACTTTCTCTCCTGCCTCCAGCAATTTGCCTTTTAAACGTTCCGGCGCCTTCTTAAGAATATTCCACTGCACCGCGCTGCCGCCCGGTCCCGCATGCCCAAACGTAAAGAATTTTTTTTTTTATTTATTTTTTTTTTGCTAGAGGTTGATTTTGTTTTTGCGTTCAGGTGTTACACAAAGGAAACATCAAACGTCGGGCATAGACGTCCCACCCGTGAAAACAGTGCGATTTTCTGCAAGGCAGCGAGAAGAAAGGATGCAAATAAAACATGTTTATTCGGAAAAATAAAGCGAGTTAGAAAATAAAATAATGAAGACAGCGCAAGCTAGCGTATATATGTATATATGGTCAGTGGCGTAGCCAGGAAATATTCTCATGGTGTGTTTTTCCTTGTTCAAAGCGTTCAAAATGAAAAAAGAAAAGAGAGAGAGGAAAATAAATTCCGCAAACAAAATATTATTTACTATTTTCCTGTTTCTTAGAACACAAAATTTCAACCTTTTTTCCACGTGTCTCGTTCGCTGAATCTTTAAAGAGGGAAACTTCAATAGAGAACAACGAAAACACCTAATCATAAAATATAATAATGGGCTTTGAACAAAAAAAAATGTATACAGGCGCGCAAAGTATTCCGGTGCATACACAACTACTAAAGTGTGCCAGATAATAGTGAAGTTGAGAATACGATTAAACATAAAAACTGCAATGCGCACTAGGGCAATGAGCAAGTGAAGCGTCGCGCTCATTGTTCCTGCGCGGATCACATTTTTCAGAAATGATCGTGCTATGGTAATGCTTTGGGTTCTTTCCGTTCTTCGCTGTAGTTTTACGAGGAAGGGGCAAAGAAAAGTACCAGTTTCTATCATTTTGTGGGGCCTAAACATTTAGTGGAAGCCGCCGTCGGTCGATAGAAAGAAGCGAGAGGACACTTTCGTGGCTGACTTGGATATTCCGGTGAATGTTCAGAAGCGCAACTTTTAGCCAGCGCTCCTGGAATGTCGAAGCTCTCAATTATGACTTGAGTCTTCAGAGTCTCGAAAACGAACGTTCCGTTTCAGTGGTGCTAACAGGCTTGGTGGCCGGGATTTGTAGCTGGCGGTTTACATTAGGATACAAGGCCTCCGGGCAAAGGCAAGTTTCCTGTTCCGCTGAGACGCGCTAAGCGGTGCGGTCCTTTCACGTCTGCGTCCAAACAAGAACTTCCCCAGGCAGTTTATTTCACGAAGCGAATGCTCCTCACAGGCTGGAGATTTGCCACAACATCGCTCTCGCCTAGGGAGGACGATGATGCCATTCGTGAATGTGCCGACTCTGTTGGAGACCTTGATGACAGGCTTGAAGTTGTAGGTCAATAATCATTCTTGAGAAGAGCATCAAGCGACAGCTTGGCTATTGAACTCATTACCTTCACGACTCACGTCCTGAACGGAAGATTATAAACATTACCCACTGCAGCGATTAAAGAAGTCAACTGTATGCTTCGAAACTACGTGACAATGACCATTCTAAGGTTTCTCCCACGGTGCATATGCTGTCACTTTTCCCTCTTTCTTTTCTTATTTCTTTATTATATATATATATATATATATATATATATATATATATATTTACAAGTTGGTTGGTGCATGACAGAAAATAAAGGACTGCAAAGCTAGCAATTGCAAAACGCGGATGATTAGATTATCATCGCGTTCCGCCACTGCTAGCTTTACGCCGTTTGCAGGAGTGGAAACTTTGGTGCGCCCCCTGAGTTTCCCACGAGCTTCATGTCGTTTTAAAATGGACTGATTCAGTGGTTTTCGATTATGCTGAGCATGTTCCTAATTGAAACTATATGATTATTTTTTCGAATTAAAATTTAATTAAGGAAGTTTAGCTAATTATCCGACTTATCGCAGAGAATAGCCACCCACATAATGTCCCCCTGGCCGTATAAGTCACAAGCACAAACCGTATTAGTACATCTCTTGCGAATATTTTGTGTGTAATAAATCTGTTTGAATTAAAATGGAACACCACGCATATATATATATATATATATATATGTGTGTGTGTGTGTGTGTGTGTGTGTGTGTTTGTGTGCGTGTGTATGTGTGCGCGCTTCTGTTGACACTGCAACAACGGGATTGGACAAAAAATACGATTTGTTTTTTTGTCGGACAAACCGAGTTGTTTGCAGTTTTTTTCATTAACTGACCACCGTTCAAATTTTTTGCGCACAGACCGGAACGCAAAGTTGCACAAAAGACGCGGCAATGGCTGCATCTAAAAGAACACGCGAAAAAAAAAAAAAAAAGCGTGCTGAGAAACATTCCCTTCGTGGAGGATAAATGCAAACAAGCAGAAAGCCATCTTGTCGCGTAAATGGAACCGGAGAAACGAAAACAAAATGGCAGTAAAGGAAAGTACGGAGACACCGCTGGCGGAGTGAGTTGTGGGCCTCCGTTCGTAGCAGTCCAGCAAACTCGGCATCTGCGCGAGCGCGCCCCGACACACACGAGCCATCCAAGCGCTCTCGGTTAATACGCAATTTAAAACTCAGCTTCAAAAACACACGAACAAAAAAAAAAATCCTGCTGAGAGCCAGGGTTGGAGCAAAATAAAAGTTACAAGGAGGAAGAAACTGGAGGAGCGAAAAACGCGCGCGCACACAATGAAATCATCCGTTTTGGGCTGCCACGCCTGACAAATCCAACTTCCGTCGCCCGCTGCCGTCCACCATAGACTCCGAAAACCGCTGGCTGCGCCACGGACTTCTTTATATATTTATTTTTCTAAAGAAAGAAAAAAAGAAAGGGGGGTACCTCTTAGGTACTCGCTCGTTATTCTCGAAGGTTTTCCTGCACTTTATTCATCTGTCCACTTCCTCCCCCTTTTGGCGCCCGTGTTTGTTTGGAAAAGCCGGACCCGATTCATCTCGTGGCCGCCAGGCTGGAGGCTGCGTCCGAGCCAGACCGCGTTCGCCTCGTCGCCGCAATCAAAAACAATTTATTCCTTAATACCTGGGCCCAGAAGAATAGGAAAGGAGAGCTCACGGCTCGTGGCGCGAACAAAGAGAGATGAAGTGAAAGGCGGCTCGCCCTTGTCGTTTTTAAGCTGCACTCATTTCGAGACCGAAAGAAGGCGTCGCGCGAACTCATGGCCGAATCGCCTCATCCGCGGGCGCCTCAGAGCGCTGCTGGAAGTGAAATGAGTGGAAGATGGCGGATGACAAAAATATAAAAAAAAAAAGAAACCAAAAACGTTAGCAGTGTTGATATTTTTTGTTCGGCGTCGGTGCTCGCGGAGACAATGGAAGACCGAGACGACAGAGTGGATGGAGACGTCGTCCTAGTGCACGGGTTCACGCTGCAAGTTGCTCCTTTGGCGTTGTATATAGGGTCGCCTTGTATCGTTTCATGTGTACCGGCCTCCCGCGGCGGTTACAGGAAGAGGCGGACGACAGTGGCGGCGGCGACGGCGACGGCGACGGCGACGCGATGCGTTCGAGGCGTGACGCTAACATCTTAAATAGTTGGGACAGTTAGGGGAGCCGGTCGGGTAATTGTAGTTCACGCTCGTGCCCGCCAGCGCGAGCTGGATATTTACGGGCGTCTAGAGGGCACACGTTGCTTCTTATAGAGCGGCTGAACCTTAATAATGACGCCGCTAGGGCGCTAAACCTGCAGTTAGTGCTAACACTTCTTTTTTTGCCCCGTCGCTCCCTTTTTCTTTCTGAAGATGAAGCTTTATCGCTTCTAACGCGGATATATATACACCAACGCATTCTTTAGAACAACAAAAAATCCAGCCGGCCGAGCGCAGAAACCGGATCCGGGAGAAGTGGAAAGTAAGGCCGCATTGCCAATTCTACACGATATATATCAGGGTGATATCTATCACAGCTAGATGGTAACTAGCAAGCAGACTCGATGTTACCCCTAACAAAGCGTTTACTGACTGACTCGGGTATGTTACCGATTTCAGGGGTGCAAGACCGTGGCAACGCAACCAAACTTACAGGCTGCAACACGTCAATTAAAACGCTCAGTTCAATAGACCTTTTCACAAAATCACCCAAGCACCAACGATAACGTTGAGGATGTCGGTAGACGCTCGGCACACGCTCACCTTGTTTGTATGAAAGCTTCGAAGGAAGTAAAAAAAAAAAACATAAGACGTTGACAAACGCACACGCTAAGAAAGCCCCATTTATTTTAAGATTTTCCTTCATAACTGTTGTTGAAGCTTCAGACACCAGCACACGTAGCGCCTACAAGCACACTCGCAACATGTTCCTTGGTGCTTGGGTAATTTAGGAAAAGATCTAGCGTACCAAAGTGTTCGTAAAAAAGTGCGACGATATTAACAATACATGTTTATTGTCGAAACATAAGGAACTTTAATTACGAGGACCGTGACGTTACATGACGCATGGCTGCTGCGCGAGTTCACGGTTAGCCGAACACGTAAGTTGGATCAGGACGGGCTACCGCGTACTTTTGTGCGTGTATGTGTTGGCGCTAGCAGTATTTACATAGCAAATAATTTTATACCGGATTAAGTCAACATATAATATACGGTTTTCTGATAGGAAGCCGCAGCTCGTCAGCTTTTCAATGGGCAATTTGATCACGCATAGTTGCTTAGTTGCTGCCCCTTTAAAGAAGACCGTCTGGTTTTCACGACTTGACGCAGCATCCCATCTCTCCTCAGCTGCATACGGCGAGCAAGTTCGTCTGCTTCTTGAAGGAGCGGCAACACCATAGGTATAGTAGACAAGGCCTGCACCTTTCCTCCTCTCAAACGTTATCACCGGTGGATCCACGCTACGTCGCTCGCTACGCCACGTAAAAGCCATTGTGCTGATGCCACGCGCTAAGCAAAAACCGCCGGGCAATATGCGTCGATTTTTCAGGGCCCATTCGTCCCATGGAGTCCAGGCTTTGCCGGATCGGTTGGAATGAATAATTGGGCGAGTTCGGACGTATTCGTCTCGAAACAGTGCGACTTGACACTGGCGTAGTGAGAGACTGGACCAAACGATATCCATTCCAACGTTCGTTTCCTTCAGTCTCTCGTTTCGTCCATTTTTTAGTCGCACTGTTGCAAGAAAACTACCAGATTTGGTTGTATAACAAACGAAAAAAAGCGATGCTTTTAGCGTCTGAAACGTGCACATCTTGGTAAAGTAACGTAAAGCTAATCCAAAGTGTACCTGCATGTACCTTAATCCAACACACGAAGAGGGAGAGTAGTAACGATCTGCAAGGAGCCGGACTTTATTCAATTCCGAGTCTTTAGGTAAACACAAGTGTTAGAGCCGAGATGTTTCGGTGGCGCCCGCTAACGGTTTCAATCCTTGACGTCACGACCAGGATTTGCCCGGCCGTGACGTCACAAGTTATCACTCTGGCTACTTATTATCAGTTGCGGCGACAAGTTCGATAGTGTGTAAAAAGCACATTAAAAGCTATACAGGGTGTCACAAAAAAAAAATTTACACGGGTTTTATTACCGCAAAAATAAACTAGACATCGCCGGACGCTCATTCTCCGCCCAAAGGTAGCGCTAGAGGTCACTACCAGATGCCAAAGTTTCAGCCCGATTTCCTACCTTATTCAAAAGTTATAAGTGATTTTCTGAAAATTTCAATGGGAAAATGGCGGCCGACGGAGCTCTATGAGGCTCTATGGCACCAGAAACTGAAAACGGGCAAAAATGGGCTCCATTTTCCCAGTGAAATTTCAGAAAATGACTTCTTTGAATAAGTTATCGGATCGGGCAGAAAGTTTGGTATACCGCACTACCGGAGCCTTTGAAGCATGCTTTTAAGCGCGGGCCCCGGTGGTACCGTGACCGCCTGGCGTGTGCTTAAAAGCATGCTTTAAAGACTCCGCTACTGCGGTACAGGCAACACGGCAACGGTTTGCTAAAGGCCCCTAATGCTCTTACGCCCGTGGTATGGCCAATCGTGGAAAGTAGGGTGCCTACCTGTCTGTCTGTCTGAGCGTGGAGACATCCATTGTTGCCCTGAATGTGCCAGCGCGTGACGCTCTCGCGCACTCGGTCCGTGACTTGGGCGGTAAAATGGCGTCTATGCATTAGCCAAAGCTACGCGCTCGAGCTGAGTGACACAAGATTGCGCGCGCTTCAAAATGCATAAAAAAGAAAACGATTGGGCGGGAAAATGGCTGAGATGTCACCACTCTATAGTGAAAGCGCGCGTGTGTATGAAGGCACTCTAATGGAAAGCTGACAGCAGCGACACTATTGGTCGTGCACGTCGCTAATAGTAAAAAAAATAATAATAAAGAAGAAAACTGCGAGCCCGATAAAGGCAATTTCGCGTGCATGTTTTACGTGCGTGAAGTTTGTCGTTGTCGGTTGTTTTTGTTTTGTTGCTCTATAGTGGGGACTCGGGCATTACAACGGCACGTGTGCAGGGGGAAGCAACCGGAAAGCGATGGCAAATACCTCCTTGGGGCGTCTCCCAAAGTGTACGCGTCATTTCCGGCGCGCTAATTAAGCCACGCCAGCGGACGTTTTGGAGAAGGCCACGAGAGACACACGCACGACCAACCGCGAGGCCTGGATCGGCACTTTGGACGCCGCGGCGAAGCGGTCCCCCGTGGGCTGGACGCGGTCGTTCCATGATGGGAAGATGAATGGAGCGTGGAATATTACCCGGCCCGGCTGAAAATTGTGAAGGGCCGCTCTTTTAGCGTGAACGGTGCTTATCAGTTTTGGGAAACTGCGGCGGCGAAGGAAGGGATATTCTCCGCGGCGTTGGATGTCCTTTTTTGTCACGACCGAGCTGCGGTGGTGTGTAAAGTATACCGTCACTCTGGATAAGAATCCTCAGGGAATTCCTGTCTGGGGTATGCCTTTGTTGTCAAGGAAGGATGCGGTGATTCTATGGTATGGGTACTGTAAAAGGGCTGCACAAGTGGATAGGATTTGAGGATGTAGATTGACTGGTTAAGTTAATGGAAACGGGGAGATTTCGCAGTTTGTTTTCTAGTTGTAGAAAGTTAATGGTATTGAAGAGCTCACAGTGCCACCTTAATTGAAGTATGCTTTGAGGCAGCGCAGTGTTAATAAGAAAAGGGGGTGGGGGTGGGAGTGGGGGTGGGAGTCTAAGACTTTACTGTTGAAGTCTCATTGTTAGGGACGACGTGCCGAAAGAGATTAATCTTCTGGAGTCTTTCCTATAGACACACTAAAATCACAGTAGTATAGTAATAGTAATATCAGTATTTTCTTCTTTTTTTTTTGGGGGGGGGGGGGGGGGCGAGTTGGGGAAACCGACTGTTGGTTGAGGCGTACTTAGACGCCCATGTCACAGTCAAAGGGGAAGGGATCTTGGGAAAGAAGGGGGAGTAGAAGAGGGGGGAAGGGTGGGGTTTTTCTCGTCTTTGTCTAACCGTCGAAGTCTGACTTGCAGGCAGGGGGTCTGTGATGGTCATAGCCAACGGCAAGGCTGGTTTGAATATAGGTTCCAGTCGCCTGGTGATTGGGGAGGTCCGATGTAGGCGAAAGAGGGTAGTTTTCTGATTTAGTTCGACCACAGTTGATGAGTCAGTCTGTCGGAAAGACTGTTGACACCATCTCTCACTTTGTTGCCTTTTTCTTCAGAGGAAGGAGATTAATCCTTTCTTGTCCAGGAAGTTCTCCAGTGCCTTCACCGCCTTCTTTTTGGTCAGTTCGTGCCTCATGGTCTGGTGACCTCCTTCATGAAGCTGTAGGCTAGGTTGAGTTTTATGTACTCCTCCTAGAGTGCCCTTCTTTTTGTGTCGTAGAGAGCGCATTGTAGGAAAGGGTGGACGTCATCTGCGCGAGTTCTACAGGTGTTGCAGACTCCTAGAGGCTTTCATCCTGTTTATCCATGCGGGGGTGAGGGCGCTGCCGTCCGAAATGGGTGGAAGATAGCTGCCGTTGCCCTGTTCATGCGTGCTGGGAGCTGGGCCGGGTGGTTGCCTTGTGCCATCCTTGCGTATGGGTGCACTGCTGACTTGCGATCTCCCTCGCCACAAGGAGCTTGGCGTTCGCGGATGGGAGCATCTTGGATGTGGGCATAGAGGGCTCATCGTGGGCGAAGTTGGCCATCTGGTTGGCGATCTCGTTTCCCTTGATGCCACAATGGCTTGGCAGCCACTGAAACTTGAACTGGTGTCCGAGTTGCTCCAATGCCATCGCTTCTGCTGCGATTCTTCGTGCCACTGGTGGTGCCCACTCCAAGTTATCTAGCATAGAGAGCGCTGCTCGTGAGTCGCACAAGATTACCTACTTGCCGCCCCTGGTGCTGCCTTTCTGAACGGCCTCGAGGGCGAACAGGATCGCTGCTAGTTCTGTGGTGGTGTTGGTTGCACGGTGTGTAAGGCGCGCGCTTAGTCCAACGCTAGCCGCCTCGAAGGCCGCCGCGGCCGTTCATGACCCGTCTGTGGGACGTACTAAAATCACAAAAATACATTTCCGTACATGCATGGATTGCACACGTTTGTCGCAAAATAAACTAACCCCTAACCCCCCCCCCCCCCCCCCCCCTCCACCCTTCCCCTGACGCGGGACTCAAAATAAATCTAGCGATGTGAACATTGCGCTAAATATACTCCTTTCGGGGGAAGTTCATTTTGAGACCTATACGTATAATGTCCAGGTGCTTTACAGAAAAGCTTTTTTTTTTTTAAAGTTCGATGTCCACCGTAGTGTAAGTAGGAAGAGTATACAGGTGTAGGCAGAGCCGTGCGAGCTTCATGCCGACAAAAGCGTTGAAGATATGCTACACGTCGTTCTTGAGGTCACCCTAGAGGTCGTCCTAGAAGTCGTCCTAGACATTGCTCTTGACGTCGTCCTAGAGGTCGTCCTGTACGTTGTCCTAAACTTTAATACGTGTAGAAGCATTACTAAAAAACATTTCGCCCGTGGGACTATGATGTTTTCGCCTTCCTACACGTACGCAGCGTTGTGTGTCCTCTAATTTTTGAAAATAGCACTACGCGTGCATAGCTTCGATAGGCGCTGAAAATCCCCGAAAGCTGACTTTTTGTAAACCCATCTTATTACGTAACGCTCCGGGAAAGAGGGGCTGCAGCGGTACTTTGAAAATGATTTTCTACAGCCTCAGGACACCAGATTGAAAACATAATCTCGATATTCGTGATCCCGGAAGTCAAATGAACATGATTTAAGTGTTTAATACCCGTGCCACACGGGCAACTCGAATGCCATTTACAACGAATGACATTTGAACGATCGGCCAATCAGCACGCGACGCTTCAAACGTGGGGAGTTCCACGCGTGTCAGATTGCGAGCCGATTCGTTGATCAGACAAATGTCATTCGTTGTAAATGGCATTCCAGTTGATCGTGTGGCACGGGCATAATCAAATACAGGACCGCTTCAGTTTCCAGGATTGTAACTTTACAGAGGAACAACGACTGGCTCTGCGTTGCGCCCAGATGTTCGTGCGTATGACCGCGAAGATTTCTGCGCACCGAAAGTTTGGATGGTATATTAAAATAACACCTTGAAATTTATCCTCGCGTTAAGGTCATAAAAACGACGAAAAACACGCTTTGCAACATTTGGAACTTACTTTGAGGAGGGTGTGACGTCTCAAAAGCCACGAAAGCTGGCTTCATTATTTCTAATTTTGATCAGGCGCGATAATTAATTAAAAAGTATATGCACTGACGCTTTTCTCGCGATGCCTTGTATACAGTTGTCGAAGATCCGAAACACCCAAAAAAGGGAGGGATGATCGGCTTACTGGTGAAAAGATAAATAATCCCTCTGTTGTTAATAATTGATTGTACATCCATTAGGAAGGCTCTTTGAGAAATGTGACATTTTATTACGCAGCAGAACTGACAAGTAATTATCCTCCATTGGTTTCATAAGATATAAGAATAGCATCGAAAGTTCAGACTTATGCGGCAGCCATCTTGCATGTGCCTTATTATGCGAGGTTTATTTTTATTTTTTTTTAATTCCTAGAAGTTTGTCGCTAAGTCTATTTACTTCACCGAAGCCCCAGAGTAAGAAGAAAATTTCTTGGTATCTCATTATACCTCTCTATGGGCAAGTGAACGCCAAAATCGGAACGAAATTTTAAGGGCCAAAGGAAACATTTAAAAAAAGTGCGTTATATATAGGAGGCCTAAAGATTGCAGGGAAAATTAGGATCAGCTCGCTCGCTGAAAAGGCACTGCCGCTATATACACCGTCAAAAAATCCCAACAGCACTTCCCTATTTTCACTTTTGTCAACACATACCCAGAAGCGTCCACAGCAGTCGGAGGAATGTACGATCGTCGCGGGAGCTCTCCGACATTAATCGCCCGCGCGCACACAGAAAAGGAGCGGCGAAGCGCGAGCGGCTTCTGGCACGCAAATGGGCCGATCGTCGCCGCTTATTACACACTTTCCCTTACGGCCGTAACCCGGCGTAGCATACCAGAGTGTATACCACTCAAATTCATGGCGAGGTATGGGCTACGTAGCCTTTTACGCGAATCGGAGAGCAAACAGTAGAAAGAAAAGGCTATACGGAGCGCAAATTCGTCTGCTTCTTTTGTATGGGTTATGGTGACACCAGAAAGACGAGCTCTGATTGGCTCTGATTGAAGGATAGTGAGCAGATCTCAAGGCAGCTTTCCTTGAAGTCTACCCACTAGCTTGGAGGTGTCGCCACTAAGCTTGCAGGTGTCACCATTGCTGCGTACTGACGGTTATTTCTATACTTACTGGTTCCCTCGAGCTACTGCTTCTGCGGTGTGAAACTAACGCGGTGAACCGAACGCTCGTATCACATATAATACAGGCATGGGCGCGAATGGCGTTACGAGCAAGCTGTGCATAGGTTATGGGGCGTAAAGTCCTCGGATATTACAAGATTACTACTAGGCGACATCGTCACGCGTTGACGCCACCAAGCGGCAAGGCTGGCAATTACAGTACCTTTGGCCATGCATGAGCTATTGACGTCAGGGCCGCGATACGCATTGCGCTTTTTGCTGGCCGACTTTGAAACGAGGGGTAGAGAGCTCGCGCTCAAGTCATTTCGTTTCCGTACCCATTATAGTAGCACTGCTTTAAAGGCTCCGCCATCTTGAGACTGGAGGCACCGACGACGCCGTCCAGCAGCTTAAAGCTTAAAATTTCCGGCTGGTTGTGGCAGCATAGCCATCTGGGTAGGCATTGATGTGGGAAGGGCCAATCAGTAAGCGCTTCAGATTAACGAAACTTCGGCAGTCTTTGTGCTTAGAATCATGATGGCCAGTTTTCTGAAATCGCAGGAAACGTTTGTCTGTCCTCCAGAAATGTTTGAATAGTTCGCGACGCAGCTAAACGATATCACCTGAGCTTATTACCACCATGTCTAAAGCTGAGGAAGTCACTTTTTTTTTTTAATTGTGACGATCGACAGTAGCGTCTGGTCAACTCTAAGCACCCAGATGGCGGCACCCACTAGCACATCGAGGAGCGGAATGCCAATAATCTAAGCGTACCTCCTTTAGTGGCTCTCGGTGTGGGTATGTGGGGGGAGGGGGGGAAGGGGGGAGGGAACTTGGCTAGACTTGGCTATGGTGGGCTAGAATAACTTGGCTCAAACACGGCTATTTGAGCCGAGCTGGATAATGACAGGCCATCCATCACCTTGCATCCTCGAAAGAACGAGGACGAAGACGGGGGAGTGTTTTGATTGAGTTTGCGCCACGAAGAAAATAATGAGCAGTTTAATGTAGTCTATGCAGGTGCGCTCTCAGCATTTGGTAGCTAGCTGCATCTCGAGTGGTGGCACGTAGACGTTTTCATGCCCTTCACTTGCCATGGTGTTATAGCATACCTTGCAGTGATAACCTAATCGGAGCACCGGCACCGGGTTGGAATTGGTCTACAGGGTGTCACAGAAAACGAAATTGCAGGGTTTTTTTGTTTTTACCGCAAAAATAAACTAGGCGTCGCCGAACGCTCATTCTCCACCCAAAAGGTAGCGATAGAGGTCACAACCAGATGCCAAAGTTTGAGCCCGATCCAATACCTTATTCAAAAGTTATGAGGGGTTTTCTGAAAATTTCAATAGGAAATTGGTGCCCATTTTTCCCCGTTTTCTTTTTCTGGCGCCATAGAACCCCAAGTATTCAAAAAATTCATCAGCCGCCATTTTCTCATTGAAATTTA
This sequence comes from Ixodes scapularis, assembly GCF_016920785.2. Taxonomy (NCBI): domain Eukaryota; kingdom Metazoa; phylum Arthropoda; class Arachnida; order Ixodida; family Ixodidae; genus Ixodes; species Ixodes scapularis. Next base: position 32,743,661 of record NW_024609857.1, read on the forward strand.
AAAAAAAAATCATAATTTTTTAATAAGGTATCGGATCGGGCTGAAACTTTGGCATCTGGTTGTGACCTCTAGCGCTACATTTGGGCAAAGAATGAGCGTTCGGTGATGCCTACACTGTCAGGAAAAAAGGTGTATTCTTACACCCTTTGTCCCATATAATACGCCCCAAAATTTCAATTGGACTTACAGAGCCCAATAGGCGAACAGACGGCGCCAAACTTTGCGAATGGCATGATCGCCGTGTGGTACAACTTATTAAAAAAGCTAGTGTACGAGTCACTGGCTAAAAAAAAAAAAAAAAAAAAAAAAAAAAAAAAACTATCGGGGTTTTTTTGGCCCTATTGCAAAAACTCAGTGTTTTCTTTATGTGGTCTTTGATACGTACTTTAGCTATTTGAAAAGATATATCGCACCGTTTTCAAGCCCCTCGTAAACTTTTGTGGCCGTCTGTTCGACCACAGCCGCTGTATGTCGAACTGAAGTTGTAGGCTGTATTATATGGGACAAAAGGATGCAATTATACCTTTTTTTTTTTCTTTTAGAGTGTAGTTTATGTTTGCACTAAAAAAAACGTGCAATTTTTTTTTCTTGTGACACCTGTTACTTTTCTAAAGCCCGATTCACATGGTGCGATTTTGCTTGCGAATGAGTAGCTGCGACGTTGGGTACAACAACTCCCCCCGCGTCATTTTTTTTTTTTTTTCCGCACGAGTGGCGTTTCAACTGCGAAATCGCAAGTTAAATCTCACCATGTGAATCAGGCTTGAGACAAGGTAGTCGTCGACACAAACGTGACGATGAGTCTGATACAAAGCCCTCGCAACTCACGCTTGCAATCGTCTGACTTCATAAATAAGGATCCTTGGGTATACATGTGGAGCTCAATAACATTGCAGCCACACTTGCGCTTCAGCTTTTTGTGCACATCGCGCATTTTTCGCGGGTATTTGTGCACCCGAAGACAACGCAGTGATGGCCAGGCGCTCGTAGACATTTTCGGACATTGTAACACGATAAAGAGAAACACTCAGAACCATGGGCGTACCCACCGGGGGGAGGGGGGGGCAAGGCCCCCCCCCCCTTGAAACAGCCGCCACTTGGCAGGGCAAACCCTGGCCGGTGAGGCCCAGGGGATACCAAGGGCACCACCACCGGCACTGGGGGGGGGGGGGGGGGGGTTGGATGGGGGGGTCTGGTTGCCCCCCCCCCCCTCAAAAACAAGTTGGTACGCCACTGCTTAGAACTAACTCGCTCGCGACGTCCGTCTCTGAGCCTTCTCGCCCATGCCGTTGGCGGCGTTGCATACCCTGCGTCAGCGGGCAATTTAAAAATGCACCGGGTCGAGGGTCCGTCAGTTGTGCGGTGGTATGAGGTTATTTGAAAAAGGTCTACAGGCGCTTTACAGGAGCTGTGCATGGGCGGCGCCATAACCGACCTGCAGTTTTTGTTTCCTCTTATTTTGATTACTTCGCTCCATCATTATCACACCAGGACAGGCTATTTACATTCCGACTGTGTCCTTTTTCCCAGTATGGGGAGAGGGAGACAGTGGCGCGTCTGTAATCTGGAGCGTGTGCAATGCGTGTATCCTCGCGGACAACTTTCTGTGGCGATGCAGTCCAAGCCATGGGCGCATGTGTGCTTGCTTGGTCAGCTTGAGTGCCCACAAAAGCTGCGCACGAACAGTCTTCACTACTTCTGAAATGTCACAGAAAGTTGTCTGCGAGTATTCGCGGCGAGAAGTTTGGGTCTCTCCGCCTAATGAAATTTTTTTTTTTTTTGTCACAACCCAGAGTGAGGATGCTTCAACTTACTCTGCTGGTGCAAGCACGTGCAATGCCAACCTTCTATGCACTATGAAAAATAAATCATGACCGCGTGAATAACACGCGCACTACCTGTGGTGAGCAGAGCTGTATATAGAAAAAGTTTCGTCAATGGGAGGAGCGGGCAGAGCCAGGGCGTGTAGCAAACGCAGATGGAGGGCTTGGCATGTTCTCTTGGCCAACCAGAAGCCGAAAAGAATCCCCTAGCCGCTGTATCGAAAACAGTTTTAATAAGAGCGTAAGGGGTAAATGTGCTAAGTCTTCATGGTTGAAAATAGGGTGCACGTGGTGTTTCGATTATAATCATGCAAAAAGATGTAAGAAACGAATTTGCCGCAGGAAGTCTCTTTTGTTTGGACAGAATGTGACCGCTCGGACGGCAGATTCCTGGCCCTCGTTACCTGGCGTATACGGATTATGTCGATCGTTCCGCTAGTCGCGCTCTTCCCCCATGATTTTGGATGACCGTGATTTAAACACCACGGGCACCATTATTTCAGTCACCTATAGTTGCTCAGACGCACTTATTACTTTTCGTTCTTGCGACAACTGCCAGGGTATTATTTCCGGCTTCTGGTTGTCCACATTCGAATTTGTGAAGGCGGCCTGGAACACGCCCAGCCCGCTTTCAACTAATTGCGCCGCCTTATTTGCCTCCTGTACTTCCCAATGAATGGCCAAACTCTCTCGATATACGGCTCTGGTATATACCAGAGTGAGGAAAACAGAAGCGCGCCTAGCGAGCTCCTCACCGCGAACAATAGCGCTGACAGACGTTCCCGCTGCACGAGAGCTCGCGCACCAATGCCACAAAACACGAGAGATCGAGGTCGCTGCTTCGAAACATTCTTCCGCAGAACGAGCACTCTCGCTAGAAATGCACGTCTCAAAACCAGGAGCCTGGGCTAGCTCGCGCTTGTACCTTTGGTTGCAGTCTCAACTTAAGGGTGAACTAGGGTGCCTTCATGTGCTCTTGGCTTACACTCTAAAAAAAAAAGGTGTCAAGGGAGAGTAAGTGCCCTAACTTACTCTCCTTTAACGCTATCTGCATGGAAGTTACTCTTTCCCGACCGCTTCTTTCGATGATACTCTCCCTTAACCCTCCCTCGACCTCGAGAGTAACTGTAACGAGAGTTAGTTTCTCCTCGCGATATCACGGGCTGTCGATAGATGGCGCCGCTATGGGTTCGGCGCAAGTTCGACGCTGTTCGGCGCAGGTATTTTTTTCGTTTTCTCGGGGAAACCTTTTTTTCCTATCCGCTTTTCTTTTTTTCTTTTTTTTTTCTTCTTTTTTCTTTTTTTTTTTGGGGGGGGGGGGGGGGGGGAGATGGGCAAGGATGTTTTAATAAATGAGTTGGTACAGCCTGCCTTGACGGGTTTATATTTCAGTATTTATTAACTTAATTATTACCTGCGGCAGGAAGATCATTTGAGCGGGGGACACTCCTTTATCCAAGCAATAGGCAATTAATGTTTTTGCTACACAGATATATTAAACAATAAGCATATAGATCAGTGTGTAAACGGGTGTATGAGCGGATGCCGACGCGCGTGTGCGATTATGTTTCGTTACATAAGTGCCTAGGGTTGTTATGTAGCCCAGGGATGTTTTTGGGGCATTGTTATATTTTTGGGGGGTCGTTTCAATTTACTGCTGAGCCCGACCTCACTGATCGTAGGAACAGGTATATGTATAAATCAAGTATTTTTTCCACATTCGCATTAAAAGCAAGCAAAGAGGAAAACCTCCCTCCGTGAGAGAAGAGGTCGGCTTCGCGCGGTCTATTGCATACGCCACGTGACGACCATTTCATAAAGCGTCGCCCTAAACACGGCGTTCGTTTCGAAGCCATGTATAGGTTCAAAAAACCTATACATGGCGGCAAGCCAGGTTTATGGTACGTGACACTAGAGGCTCCCTTATTTTCACCGCCGTGGAGAAAATAAACGACGGAGCCAGAGCGTTTGGAAAAGTTGTTAGCGATGATTTCCAAACTTGTTATGCGGTCTTTGTTTTGAGTCATTAAATAAACTTGGCTTGACTACTACCTTTTTTTTCAATATTTACATTTTACTTTTCGAAGCGAGGGAGTCGATTAGTCTTCTGCTCTGTTCAAGAAAAGCTCTGGGGGGTTAAACCTTTAACTCTGCACAGTTTGCAACATCCTTTAACTGTTTTAACCTCGCTCTCCGAAGCTCCCTTGACAGGAAGGTTTTCGATATAAGAGAACATTCAAGATCGCTGCTCTTTTCCGCTGTTCATCAAACAGTTCCTAATGTACAGCGGAAGCACCGTGTAGCATTCCGGATATCGATATTTGTGGTACGGATCTCACTGGCTTTAAATATAAATACATTAGTGTGTAATACAGAAGTCTTATTTCGCTGTCCAACAGAGCCACATTTAAACTGCCATTGACGAGTTCACCTTACGTTCCGTTGATTCTACACAGCAAGCGATAGCTCAATTATTTGGGGGAGAACGTACACTGCTCTATGTCGCCCTACGATATGTTAAAAATATGCTAAGCTTCTTATGTTCAATGTCCCCGAGGTACGAAACACGGACGACAGAAGCTCAGTTAAAATGAATGAGCGAAAATGTCTATATGTTCTGTAACTAGCGGTCGCTTCCTCCATCTAGCATGGCCTTTGAAAAAGCCTGTGTCTAGGGTGCCGTGGTACTCTTGCCAAGCGTTCAAGTGCCCACGTCCGATGGCACTCTAAGCACGCATTGGAGTGCCGTCCGAATGCCCTAAATGGGCCGTACAGAAGACGTGGGTCAGCGTGTCCCGAGAAGCATAGCCTGCCGCATCCGTGAGCTAAAGAAATCCGATTCACAAAAAATGTTTCACCATCGAAATGCTTCGGAAGTGAGGGAAGTGTCGCAAGCGGAAATTTAGAGGACCCAGAGGAAATTAGAGAGTAAATAAATTTAGAGGAATTTAGAAGATAAATAAATCTGTCTTTTACAGACAGCCAAATTTACTTATAAGCTTGGTCTTGGTACCAATCCAGCCAGCTGAAAGTAATGATGTGGAAAAATTGTGAACTTTAATTTGGTCTCCTGTGTTTGTTAGTTACCGAATCGACAACAAACCAGCACCGACCAACCAGCTCTTTCACGACGCAAATATTTTCACGAAAAAACTTAAAAAAAAAAAAAAACTTCGAAAAAACAAATCAATAAACACAAAAAAAAATAGTGTGGAATGGGCATGCTGCGGACACTAAAGTTCGTTAATATTTTTCTCTTATTTTTTTTTTTTTTTTGCATGGAGCATTAGTTCAAGCTGGGTGCAAGGTGCGCAAGGAACGAGCGAGGCGCCCGTTGAGTCCGGATTCCCTGGATTACCGCCTTCGGAAGCACACGCTGTCCTCAGTTGCCACACAAAGCCTTTAGTCATGGATCGGGGACTTTATCCCCCGTAAGCTGACAGCGCGGTGGAAACTACGTGCTTGTTAGACCGTTTGACTGTCAGTCTCGCACCACGTGATCACCCCTTCTCCGCATACACACGCGAGGCGAGCGAAATCAAGCGATAGGAGTCAGGCCACTGAATGGTTGGCTAACGCTTAGCTTCACCGCATTGTCAACTTAGAGATGAACGAAATAAGAGCTTACCTCTACAATCAATTTCCGGCCTGTTATCGCCTGACATCACTTTCTGCGCGCGAAACCTCCAACCTTGAAAGCAACAAGATCGTTTTGCCCACGAGCAAGCTTCCCGGAACTTTAGAACGGATGCCTTGCGAACGATGGGGCCTAGGAAGAGTAGCGCTGCCATATTTTTTTTTTTTTTTAATTCTGTTTTTGATTTTACGAACGGTTTCGGAATATATGACCGAATACCGTTTTGGCATCTCCACAGAACTAAGATTTAGTGACACTATGAATGTGTCATTGATAGAAGGTATTCCATGCGCAATTATGCATAAATATATAGGACAACGATAATTTATTTGTTATGTTTGTGAACACGGAAAATACATAAATGAATTAATTAATATATTTATAAAAGTATCTGTTTCACATTTTTTTCTCAAGAAGGTCTTTCTCGCGCGCTTCATGGGTAACAACACAATCATTTAAGTACTGACGTGTGCACTTATATGGCAGAATTTTTTTTTTATACAAAAGAACTTTACGTTAATTTACCTTAATTACTTTTCTCGATTAAATTTTCCCTATAATAAGGGACGTGCTTAAATGCATATATGCTTCTGTGCAACCCTGCTGTCATTGCTGCCAAAAAAAGCAAACATCTTTTTGATAGGACAGGTCAGGAGTGCTTATATTATAAATTTGAAATAAACACCCGTGCCAAAATCACCGGTGCATTTCCAATGAGAGGGGCCGCCATCCCGTGCTCGCCTGGCGTATAAATGATCAGTGACTCGTCATTCGTAATCTATAGGTAGTATTTCGGATGAAAACATTATTTCAAAGCAAATGAGGGCGAAATTACAGTCGATGTGCCATAGTGAATCGTTAATTAAACAAGAGTCCCACCTACACCAAATCTATTACGTCGCGCTTAGGCGGTGGTGCAGCCTGTTGAACGGAGCATGGCCGAACGCTTCACACTTCGGAAAATGGGTACATGCAGCGCGTCGTGCGCGGAGCTCTTGTGTGCAAACGCGTGCTTGTTTACACGCAATGAGTTGGTGTACACTCGATTCAAAGGTCAAACTGTTCGTGAGAGATTATTCGGCGTGAGGTCGGTCTGCCTTTCAAGATTTGCGACACTGGTTCACGCTGTACATGAGACACGCGTAGCTATACTCTGTTTCATACTTAGCGTGCAACGCTGTGAAAGCTACTGACGCGAGCGCGTGGCTTCATCTATGGTTTTGTTTGAGCGAGAACGCGTGCAAATGATCAACGAGATCAAGCCCCACGCTCGCACCAGTAGCTCTGACAGCGTTGCACGCTAAGTATGAAACAGAGTATAGTGCAGCACGACCGCTAACCTGAGGTCGTTAACGTGCATCACGCGCTATACTTAGTTTCACCTCCGAATGAACCGCAGATGCTGTTTCAGTGCTTGTGCACCCGCGAGCGCTCGTGTGCCCGCCGAGGCGTCATCCAAAACAATTAGCTCGCGCTTTTAGCACGTGTGACCAACAATGGTCCATGCTGAGTTGAGACGAAGTATTCCTGGTGTTCATAGCACGTTCTACAGAATGAGCTTGCGCTCCTCGTGCTCCTAGCTCCAACCAGTCAGCGACACGCGCGGGCTAGCGCGTAAACCTCCCTTTGAAACAAAAATTTCTAGCGCAAGCGGTCATTCCGCGAAAACACCTCTGAAGGCTGCACTTTCGTGCCGGTAGCCTTCGCTGTTTAAGGACAAGCCTCGGGCACGTGCAGCATTCGCGCGGAAATATATGTTGGTGGTGTTGTAGTATTTTGAAGTGCAGGAGAAAAGCTGGAAGCGACCCGCATCTATTTCACAAGCAGAGTGCTCGCGAAAGTAGCGTAAGTGCTTTTAACGTAAGCTACCACTTTTAGAAACAGATTGTAATTGTGTGAATAATCTTCATTCTTTTTTTCCCAAAAAATTGATTTGTGATAGGAGTGATCTCCGAGAATACGGGTCACCAGTGATACCTGTATAGTGCCATATTGGCGTGATATTTGAGTTCTGTGCTCTTGATGGATCGTGTTCCTTCTTATTATTCCTGTTTTTTTTTTGGTTTTTTTTCTTTTTTTCTTTTTGCAATTTGAGAACTGGACTTTTATGTAGTCGGAGGCTGTGTTTCTCTACCTGTGACAATTTGATAGTTTATGTACGAAATTAATCCCTAAAATAATGCCCTCTGCACACCGTAGGTATTTTATAAATAAATAGAACAAATAAATATCCGCGGGAAGGGTGCGCAAATAACTGATTGAATAATTTTCGATTAGTCTTTCATAGGTTGGCACTTTACGACAGTTAATCATTCAAATATTAAGCTGAGATCTGTTTTTGTAGTGAAGGCAACGTGGAAACCGTTCGCGAGTTTTAGAGATTCGAAGAGCTATCGCTGTAAAACGCCAAACACTATCCAATGTACTTTTTTTTTTTTTTTCGGACATGTTGGTTTGAATATATTTACTGTGGCGGATGCTTTCAACGCGTGAGCTCTTGTTTAGTGGGGGCATTCCTTCAGTAGTGCACCCGCTCTCTCTGGCCTCGGAATTACGCAAATCATATGATTAATAACCCCTCCAACTAGCAATCCGGAAAATGGGTTTTATCGACGTGTTTTATCCGCTATGGCAATCAGTTTGTTGGAGGATGCTTCATCGACAAAATCGTCTCGTCGGCACCCTGTGCTGTCCCATCGACGGTTTCATCAAAACGAGCGTTGTATCGTTTCATAACATAGCTTGCTTTGTGGTAGCATTTATGGGCGAGCCCTGCGCACTTTACGCGTCCGTAACGGTCCGCCGGTCGGTCGTTTGGATTGGAGCCACCACAGATTGAAGCCACCACGTAACCACAGTGGAAATAGCGCTCCATATAATAGTCACAAGGTCACGTGACTATAATCCATGCGGGCGATGTAAACATCCTCACTGATGAATCCATGAATCCCGAACAAGAGCTCTGCCGGACAAAAGCTTTTATGACCCGTACTAAACCTCAGCACATTTTTTCCAGAAACCCGGATAAAAGTACATCATTTTACGACTACACATGAGCAAAGGGTGCATGAAGAATTTTTTTTATTTCATTGCCGATCTTGATATGAGGACCGTATGTTTGTTTCTGGGGGCCGAAAACTGCGATCAGAAATGTCTCGATATGGGCTCATCGGGGCCGCCAAATGGGGCTGCCGATGTCCGCGTCAATGCCTCGCAGTTCTGTCGCGGCCAAATGCATGGGACCTTTCGCTCTAGATTATTATGTTGACTCTATGACCTCGAGAGAAAAGCTTCGTACTCTAACTACGGGTTTATGGACTCCATTTCGTGTCCAGTGAAGAACCCCGGTGCGATTGACAGGACAAGAACATATTCTGAAACGTGGTTATACAAGGACGGCTCTATGACTTTACGGCACTACTGCTGCCACAATAACACGCCGAATGCCTCCAACATGGCACCAAGGCACTGATAGCAGACGATAACGTTGTTTTTGATTCAGAGTTTAGCCGAAAAAAACGACAACTGCAAAACGCAAAAAAAAAAAAAAAAAACGACCACAAAGAAGTATGAGTGCACACTCGGAGCGCTACTGGCTACTGAACTTTATTTGGAAAACACGAACATATATACACACATTATTATACCTCACCCCAAATGAATCTGATTTCCTTGTTTGATGAAACGAGTGACGACGCACTGATGCAACCGTCATCCTTCTTTACACTGATTTTGAATGCCTCGAAAATTTTACCCTCTGTTTTCGGTACCTTCTTGCCCGGAATAGGTATTTTATCTAGCAAAAAATCATACGAACGTTTATCACAGTGGACTGCCAAGTTCCACAAGGGAGACCGCTTTACAGAAAGTTCATGCCCTGTGTACGATCCGGTGGTGCACGAAAGCACCCAATGTCAAAAGCCCGTGCCAAATGCCCCACGACTGACACCTCACCCTTTAGCCCCGCCTTTAAAAGGCTAGCTTGATCAGAAGCCCATGACGCGAATCCCGAGATCACATGGCCGGGCCCTCACCGTGACGGCGGAGCATTCTGCTTTTAATTAAGAGACAGCAAGTGTGCACGCGAGCGTGTGTAACGTAATCATGCCGTCATTTGTAGACCCTCAACGTATTAGCTTAAGACATGGAACAATGCTGGTTGAAGCTCGCACAGGGATTCTGCACGTGAGGCTATAAGGCTACACCCGTACGATCGCCCACATGTGGTTGGTATTTTAGACTACCGATCTGGCGCAATCCTCATGTTTGCGTGCATGTTTTTTTTTTGTTTTTTTTTGTGCGCATGTTTTGCTGTTTTGTTTATTTTTGAGCTTCGCTGGTGCTCCAAGGCAACGCGAAAGTGGCTGACGATTTTCTTGAAAATCATATTGCGTCTTTTTTATTCGTTGGGAGACATTTGATTTATCATTCTCCTTTTAATGTTGACATTAGGCTTCAGGCTGAGTTCGGAGCGTCGTGTCTGCCAGACTCCTTTTGTCTTCTTGCTAGAGCTGTCATGTCTAAGCAATCTCTACCACATTGGTTTTTTTGGATATCCGGCAAGCAGATACCAGCAGAGACAAACGAAAGAATTCGAGCGCCCTTCACGGCGGGGGGGGGGGGGGGGGGGGGGGGGGGGGTTGAAGGAAGGCGCACGCACCGACGGCCTCGAAACCGGAATGCTTACAAGGTCGCTCGGCCTGGTGCAAGACCTCTATCTTTCCCTGGGAAAGGGCGAGAGAGGGTGATGAGAGGACAATTCCCCACCCGTTTTCCCCACACTGCCCTACACCATCACCAATATCTCCAAATCTCTTTGTAAGCGGACTCGGCGTCCTTGAGGCGGAACTCCCTTCATTTCTAAGCTGATAGTGCCGGGCGAGCTAAGCGCCCACCGGACCAGTTACCACCTGCCCCGCTCTCTGCGCGTGGTTACAGGAGGGAGCGTGATCACGTGATTATGGACAGACGTGCGATTAGTTCACCGGGCACCCCTTAGCTTCCTCTACACTGTCAGCTTAGGAGTGACGGAGCCCAACCCGCAAGACACACACGCTGTAAAAAAAAAAAAAAAAAAAAAAAAGAAAAAAGAAGAGAAGAAGGCGTTGAAGCGGCGCGCAGCAAAACGCCGTCGAGGCGAGATCTCTTTGCTCTGGCGGCATTTCGACATCGGAGCGGCGGAGGGAGACGAAAGCCGGTGCACTCAGCTCGCGGACGAACACGACCGTCAAGTGATGTTTACTGGCCGGACCATCGACAGCGCTGCGTCCGCTCGCTCGCGCGCGAACCACCACAGGCGGTCCGGATGACAGCTCTTCCATGATTTCGCTGTTGCCGCTATCACCTGTCACCATTCAACCGCACTTAAAAGGTAAGTAGATCATTTTCGCATGCGCCTTTTAGAGGTAATCGAAGTGCAGAAGGAATGAAAGACGCGTAACTTAACGCGATAGCGCGTGTTGTGTCAGGAAACGCGCTCAACCTTGTTGCTTCCGCTTTCCCCACTCAGTCGCACGAGGTCAACGCTTCCTCGCATCAGACTCGACTCGATTGACGTGTGCAGGACAAGGGCTCATTGCCATGGGAGTTTGGTTTGTTCTGGTTTCTTCCGAACACTTCCTGTTCGTACCTTTTCGCTTTCCGGCGCCGTAAGAAGAACAGAAGAAATCAAAAACGCTGAACCGCGCTCGTTGAATAATTATAATGGGCGCTCTCGCGTGCTGAAATTTAAGAGAGCATGTCATCTTTTCTTTCACATCGCGCATCCCCGCTCCGCGAGTGCGGCCACCGGACGGCCATGTTACATGTCGAAAAATTGCCTATTTGGAGCGTTTCGGATGCTGGCGGCAGCGTGCTGAAGATACGTGTTCTACTCGTTCGTCGGTATTCGCCGAAGAAGTTATTTAAAACCCTTTGTAAGCCGTGAGACTTGCCGTTGAGAACACGTGAAAAGTTTTACGGAAGCGCAGTGCCGAAGGGAAAAGACGCAACTCGTCGAGATCAAGTTTACCGCGGCGTGATCAAAGATTCCTTGGCACGCCGAAGCGCTGCGTCTCTCTGCCTTCGCGCGCTTGGATACCGATCAAGAATCGGCGCCGCGGCAAAGTTTTGAAGGTGTGTCGCGCGTATATGTCATTGCATCATATATCGGGCACGGAGTTCTGGGTCGTCCAGCTGTTCCGGCGAGTTGCTATGAATAAAGGGGGAAAACAATATGGGGACGGTTGCTCTTATGCACTATTAACCATGGCTATTAACCAAGTTCCATATCTGCTCTAATGAATCACATGGCAGCACAAATAGAGCAACGCTGCGGAGCAAGTTTGGTTTTTTAAGGCAAACCTACAAGACAGCGAGAATTAAAATTTTTGAAGCGCGACCCATACGGTCGTGTGCAGTCCTTTGGCCAATCCCAATTAGGCGAGTCGCGCTCAAACGTCAAGTGCAATAAAGTAGGTTTGTAATGAGTCAGCACTGATCATTATAAACCTACTGAGGAGCTGTTGTGTACAATATTCTCTAAACCGTCTAACGACGAAAAAAAGACGTGCTGAGTGCGACACAATTTGTGCGAACAAGTGATCGCTGGTTTTTCCAGTTTTTCTCTTTGAAACCAAGGGATGTCATCCAAGTTATTATTGCTACGGAAAGAGCTCATATAATGTAAGCAAAAACATTTTGTGTTCGCTAATACTATTTGGAAGTAAAATGTGCCGATGTCGTGTTCGCGCTAACAATGTCGTGATGTGTACCTTCCTCTCCTCGTTCGTTGCCACTGGGCACTGGATCAAGCTCTTTCTGGACCGCTAGTGCCGGAAGTTACAAATACAGCCGTCAGAGTAAAGTAAAACGCTGCTCCAGAAGCACATATGGCTTCATGTACATTGCACTCGCAAAGCACATTTACACATTGATTCCTGATAGTTATCTGAGCATGGGAAGGCACAGAGACACAGCACTTTTTTGGGCCAGGGAAGCTTTGATCACGCTGCTAGACCGGTGAAACTTGCTTTCGACCAGTTATGCCTTTTTCCTGTGGCACTCTGCTGCCGTAAAAATGTCCACGTTTTCTCAACGGCAAGTTTCACGGCTTACACAGGGTTTTAAAGAACTTCTTTGGCAAATGACGACAAACAAGTAGAAAACGTCTTCAGCTCGCTGCCGCCAGCCTCCGCCACGTTCCAAAAACAATTTTTCGACGTGCAAGATGGTTGTTCGGTGGCCGCACTCGCGCTGCAGCGAGGAAGTGGGAATGCGTGATCCGGCAATTGTCATAGAGACCAGTGGTTCGTTCGTTTCGCGGTAGGCCTACCGAGGCGAACGACGACCGTGCTTGCATAACATACCGCAAGATGGCGCCACCGACATCATTAGATGCTGGCTGGAAGCAGACGAAGATGTGCCACCTGCTTTTGCCACTATGATTTATTAAATACTTTCAGCGGATATGATATGTTACCGCTCGATAATAAATAGGACTGAGGTACACGAACCACTTCTGTCCCACGGTGAGCTGAGCAAGCACTCTGCCATAGACGGAAACAATTTTGTCCTTTCATGAAATTAAGGAACCCCAAGTTACTCGCTTATATTTCTCTACGTAAAAGCAACCATTAAAATATGTGCTTGAGCGAAAAGTAGCCACTTTCCGAGAAAAGTTTTCAACTTTTACTTTTCCTTTATGGTTGCTTCCCTTTGGCTGGAACGATTATTGATGCCTTGCATGGTAGGAAGTGAGGTGTCAATCATTGTTTCAGTGGCCCCAATTACTTGAGGAACACTCGTACGATTCTTCCTCGCTGTATTTGCATTTTAAAGGGATGCTGAACCGAAATCTGGATTCCACAAAACACGGCGACAAAAGCGTGCAACGGGATGCTACAAACACCAAAACATCACCCGTATAGCGATATCTCGACCATATTTTCTAAAAAAGGAGGTGCATTTGACAGATATGTTGACGTCTTGTTTCTCCGAGAAGAGTCGAGAAGGAAAGGGAACGGTCTCGCGTCTTCCCCGCCTCGCCGCCTTGATAGGGCGAAGCGAAGACAGGAGAAAACCAGATACGTTGACGCCACGTCCCTCGTCGGCCTCGTTCAATCTTGACCTCTTTTTCCAAAAATACGGCCGTCAACTCAAAATATCGCCTTACGAGTAGTCTCGTAGGGATTCTAGCGTCCCACCTACAGCTCCTGCATTGTTTTCTGAAATCCAAATTTCGGTTCACCATCCCTTTAAGGAAAAATGCATGTTGCAACGTGTGGTTTATTCGCTCTGTTGAAATAGTTTTATTGCCCTGCAGTTGTCGAAGACTGAACTGATTTAGTAAATGGATCGAGATTTAAAGGCGTTTTGCGTTTTTACTTTCTATCCCCTTCTATTACAACACTTCCAACAACAATCTTTTTGCTGCAAATATTTGTCGGTGTTTAATCACAGTTAAAATAGTTTTTATGGCACTTTGAGGAACTGCGGGGTTTTCTATAGTACTTGCATCGCTTTTTACAAGATGATGAACCGGAACCACCTGCTCCAAAAGCTGAATTCAGAGGGGGGGGGGGGTGGTCACACTACCACAGCCATGATGGAGCACTCACACATATTTTTGTTGCAGACTATACTTCTGAGCATCGCCAGCAATGACGGGGCCCATGTGCTGGACGGACCATGGGACGCCACTGAACCAATCATTTTCGAGCCAACCACAAGAAACAGCGGCTCCCAAAACCCGTCCTGGTGGATTTCAAGTTAGGAGCATTAGGAGCCTGCCAACATTGGTCGTCAGCTGCGATGCCTCTACAAAAGCCGTTATCCCATGCCGGTCATTCGGGGCACGCTACCACAGCCGTGATGGAGCAATCAGACATCTTTTTGCTGCAGGTTGGTTATTTGAAAACTTCAGCTTGCTGTCATTCTAGCAACTAATGTCTGCTAGTGGTATTGTGGCCCAGTGATTGCCAAATTTAACATAGCTCTCTCGAAATTTTCTGACAATTATGTTGTAATTTTTTTTTTTAAATTGTACAGTTAATGACAACTAGTTACTTTCCAAACAGAAGTTGCTAGAATTTATTCTTGCCTTTGTTCTATGCTTTCGTATTTGGTTAGACAGCACTAAACCCCGGTACAAGGAAGATTTTGAAAACTAGGGCAACAGAAAAAAAGACTATTAAAGATAGCCAAAAACTCGAATGTCGAGGCAGCCTGGACCAAATATAACTCTTGGGCCAAACTCTGTATCGAACGTATGCATTTCTTCGAAGACAAATTTTATAACTGTGACCTGCCTTTAATATTATAGAATAACCAAAAAACGTTTTGGAAACTTATTTTCTCATATCAGTCATCCTGTTCAATACTCTTGATGAACAATGATGGCAGTGTTATTTCGGACGCTGTATGTCCTACGGTTTTGAACAATTGCTTTTAATCTACTTTTACTGATGGAGATAGTTCCTTCTTACCTTTTGTACCAGATGTCGATTTTAGGTATATGAACACTATTTCTATAACACCGTCTGAAATTGCGATATTGATGATCACCTCAAAATTTTCAGCTTGGCTGGTGTCGACTCAATTAATACAAAAATTCTAAAAAATACCAAGGGTGTAACCAGCGAAATATTGTCACCAAAAATAGGTGATGAGGCAAAGTAAAACTGAACAAAATGAACGTTTAATGGGGCGAACTTTGCCCAAATTAAAGGGAAATAACAGCACGTCGGAGGCGTCGAGTGTCTTCAATGCAACAGGGTCGAGCACAAGCGATAACTGGTTGCATAAGGCCACGCGGGGCTTCTTTTATAGCTCTTTCCTTTCTAGAACATTCTGTACTCGAACATTCCGTACTAAAATATAGAATTAACCACGGCCTTCTCAAATTTTCCAGAAGCATCGTCTTAGGAGTAAATAAAAACATCTGCCGGTCCCAAAATTCAAACCCGGGACCTCTGCATGACAGTCGGGCGCGGTGCCCACTGGGCTACCCCTAAGCACGCCGTAATATGCAGTCTACTTTTCCAGCATTCGTCCACTGGTTGCATCCCACACGAGCGGAAGGTTGGGATGGTCGTTCCAATCTACAAAAGTGGCGACCGTCACTCTGCGGGAAACTACCGTCTTATATCATTAACCAGCGTTGTATGCAAGTTGTTAGAACCCAATATTTTCTCATGTAGTATCGCATTTGGAATCTACTAACAACTTTTTCTACCAAGATCAGTACAGGTTTTGTAAAAGATATTCATGCTAGAGGCAGTTGCCGGAGTTCACCCATGATATTCATGTTAATATGAACACTAACTCCCAAATATGATGCGATATTTTTTGATTACTCTAAGGCTCTCGATCATGTATCTCTCTGTCATTTAATATCAAAACTTTCCTCACTGGATCTTGATTCTCTCACTTTATCATGGATTAAAAATTTTCTTTGTGAAAAACAGCTCAAAAGGGAAAAGGACAAAAAGGAAGGACTACATAGGATAAGTGCTGAATAACAACTGATTTTTCATTGGAATGTGTAGATGGCACTATGTTCGCACGGGCATAGGGCGCACCGTGGATTCTGCACTTCTTTCTTCTTCATTGCACACTCCACATGCTAACCAAGATCCAGAAAATGAATCTCACTGTTCGTTGGAGTCAGTGAAGGTTGGCTCACTCAAGATGGTCTGTTTTTTATTATGTAATAGGTTTCCTTCATTTCCTTACACATTTGGTCTTGGTGTTTAAACAATACAATGGTGTTGGAGAACTGCGGTTTGCACCCGCAAGCGCGACAGTGCACCGCTAAATACTAGTATTAGGTCCCTTGCAATGAGCTTTGGTGTTCTCAGAGTTCGATGTTCAGGCATCGCCCGGTCACCCAGGTATCCTGGTCACCAGATAGAAATCAGAAACATTAAAAGGTATATTTTTGTAATTATTGGAACTTTAAATATTCTGAAATGTTTTCTGTATGTCCAGCAACCTATGGGGCTGTCATGTAATGAATACTCTTACTTGCCTAATTTCTGTGTCCTGGCCCCTTTCAAGTAATTTCATTTGGGTTTACAGCTTTCTTGAATCACACTGGCACCTGCAGTGCACTTACGTGTAACTCATAGTTTGCAGGTATCGGGTGGTTTAGTTCGTCATTGCATTCTGTTCAGAACCTAACCACATTCCACATTTTTTTGTTTTTCTTTGTTTTCGAGGTTCTATAGTTGTTCATATAGACTTGATTGCTGTGCAAGTTACGAACATTGCCTTCCACTTGAAAGCTGGACGTAACCCACTAATTATTTTTCAAGAAAAAAGATACAAACATGTTTTACTCAGTGCTGCATCTTGTGTGCACTTGCTTGAAATTTCTTACTAACACGGTGTTCAAACACCTATCTCTGTGAGGTGCACTTGGCAGTAACCTCTGAAATTAACCTGTGACAGCAGGCTTGATGAAACTCATTGAATGTGAAAATTTCATTTTGAAAGGTATTTTTCGAACTTGCCTTGTTAAAGTGGTTTCATAGCATAAGTCACAAGTTGGTTTCACTGCTTAGTGCCTGCCAGAATGAATCTGAGTTACCTGCACTGCGCTATGTATAACTCATAGTTTGCTGAAATCGGGAGGTTTAGTTTGTCATTGCATTCTGTTCAGAACCTAATCACATTCCACTTTTTTTTTCCAGGTCCTGTAGTTTTCCGTATGGACTTGATTGCTCTGGAAGTTAGAGATTACCTTCCACATAAAAGCTGGACATGGCCCACTAATTTTTTCCCAAGAATAAAGGTATGAACAGGTTTTACTCTGTATTGCATCTTATGTGCACTTGCTTGAAATTTCTTACTAACATAGTGTGTAATTATCTCTGAGAGACACAGTTGGCAGTAACTTTTGAAAGTAACTCGTGACAGCATGCTTGAAGAAACTCATTGATTGCAGCAATTTTGTCTTCGAAGGCATTTTCGGACTTCCCTTGTTAGTTCGTAGCATAAGTCTCAAGTTGGTTTTGCTGTCTAGTTCTCGCGAGGAGTTAAGCTGAGGCTCTTGCAATGCGCTTACGTGTAACTCATAGTTTGCAGAAATTGGGAAATTTATTCTGTCATCGCACTCTGTTAATAATCTAATCACATTCCATATTTTCTGTTTTGCTTTTCCAGGATCTGTAGTTCTTCATATGGACTTTATTGCTTTGAAAATCAAAGATTGCCTTCTACATGAAAGCTGGAAATGGCCCACTAATTATTTCTTGAGAAAAAAAGGTATGAACATGTTTTACCTAGTACTGTATCTTGTGTGCACTTGCTTCAAATTTCTAACTGTTTAAGCACCTGCTAACCGCTGGGATGCGCAGTTGGCGTTAACTCTTGAAAGTAACTTGGGCCCACAACCTAATCACATTTTATGGGCGCTAGATATTTAATTTGAATTGTTCCGGCATCAAAATTTAGTTGGCATGTTCTCCGTAACTTGCGGCACCAGAACACTGCAACTCTCAATCACTGAGCTGCACTTCAGGCGTGACAACGGGAATCATTCACACATTAAAAATTAGCTGCCGTGTTGTCCACACCTTGCAGCAACGGCTAGAGCCTGTTGAACTGCTAGCTGTAATGAGCTAATAAAACGGACGTCTCAGTGAACAATAATTATATTAGTAAAATGCCATATTTATTGTTCACTGAGGCGTCCATTTTGTTAAGTCACTGCAGCTAGCAGTTCAACAGGCTCTGGCCGTTGCTTCAAGGTGTGAACAACACGCCAGCTAATTTAAACGATTCCCGCCGTCGCAAGTTACGGAAAACATGGCAGCTAATTTTTGAGGCCGGAACAATTCCCGTATCCGTGCATCACGTGCGGTACAGTGACTGAGAGTTACAGTTTTCTGCCATGCTTCTACGGGTCAAGTTACGGGGAAAACCATAGGGCCTCATTACTCTCATGCACGTAAGACATAGTTAATGCTGTGACCATGATGGAAGACAACGGTAATTGTACCGGCATCAAAAATTAGCTGGCAATTTCTATTAATTTGACGGAATTTGTTTTTACAGTGAATGTACTTTTTGCCAGGATCCGATGAGCTTGGATTGTGTAACTCTGGACCGGGAATCTCTGACAAGTCCAGCGTGTAATCCACGGCGAAAGGCCCTGTACAGCGCTATTTGTAAGTGCTTTTTATTCTAATAGTTCATGAAAGGCGTTATGATTGGTTACTTTTGTGTTCGAAGTCATGTTTATTTCATTTTTGCTGTTAAAATATGGCTGTCTTCTTGGCGGTAGATGTGTGCTGTAGTAAAGTCCTCCCAGTAGGTCCAAAGCCGAATGCCACAGAGCGTTGAGTTAGTCCTTATTTGCCAAGATTCGGCTTGTTGGGTGCGAGTGGAGTGTCAGTTACGTCACTGCGATATGTGAACGTATTTGCCAGTAATTTCTTTAGTCGACGATTTCTTTTTATATGACTGATTTATTTTAAATTCTTGATTCATTCAAATGTCATGTTCTTTCCTATAACAGGGTATTTATTCGACTTAATTTAGTAGTACATTTGACGCTAGTGCGCTGAAGAGGAAGGCCAGCGGTTTGATTTTTAACTTGTAAGTTATATGGAGGCAATATGGGTACATTTATGACTACATATTTCTGTGCCGCAAATACCGTAAGCCTTAAAACATTTGTTTGTTTGTTTTCAAATCAACATAGGTGTGAACTTAAATGGCGAGGTTGTAATTATCAGTTCTTAAAAACCGGTGAAAGGAAAAAAAATGTTTTTTTTTAAAAATCTGGTTGGGGCAGCGTGTCAAAAAAAATTGAAGTGAAATTTTTTTTTTTTTTTAGAGAAATATTGATGGCGCGAGGTGCCTTGCAACTAAGTCAATAGTCACCTCCTTTCAACTGCTTTTCTCTTGGCATTCGGGCGTGCGGAGGAGAGGTGGACCGGCTTCGCCTTTACGTTGAGGTGGAAACAACGAATGACCATCTCGTTGAGGTGGAAAGAGCAAATGACCATTCTGTGATGTCATGGACTTTGCCCGCATAATTTCGAATCAATCTTTTGCCGTCAATATTGCTCTAAAAATTATTTATATTTTTTTTCGCATAAAATTTATTTTTTGACACCCACTAATATAGACTTGTCCCAACCAAACTGCCTAAAAAATATAGATATATTTTTTTTTTCAAAGCCTCTTCAAGGTTAGATGAAGGGTCGAGGGTCACTGATGTTGCAAGGTTAGGCCTAAGCAATTTATAGATTCACCTTCCTACTATTTGAAAAAAAGAAAAAAAGAGCTCTAAATTCGACCTTGCAATGCAATTCATTCAGAGTGGTGCAACCAATTCATTCACATGCAACGAGAAATTTAAAGCCCGCATCTATTGTGCAGCTAGCTGCATGATGAAGTGGCACACATGAACAGCTTGCTGACTATCTAGTAGTGTCGGTTGTGGCGGAGCTTAGGCATGCCACGATGCATTCTTTGTTTTGACATGTGGCACATTTATCAATTATTTTAACTCTTGCGAATCAAAACCTGTGTGTTCTTGGGTTGGGGTACTTTTATATATATATATTTATAATTTGTTCATTTTAGTATGTATAATTTTTTTTTTTTTAAGGTTAAAATGTACTTTATGGCAAATTAGCTCCTTGTAGAGTTGAAATTACTTTTAATTAATGGTCTCCCCAAACTGAGAGGTTACATGCATTCGCTAGCTTTTTTTTTTTTTTTTGTAAAGTTGTAAAATAAACTATAATATACGGCAGTCAGCACTGAACCACCACAATAGATTGTTCACACTAACTAATCTATAAAAACTTGGACGAGTCTACTTGGACAAATCCAGATGTTAAGAAATTGCATTCATCCTACCCTTCGGGAAAGTCTGTATAAATATAGAGCTATGTCTTTTGCCACTGTGGGCAGAGGCCAGCTGAATTGCTACCGTTTGGAAGGTGGAGGGGGTGATGTGCAGGGAAGCTAAACCCTGGCCCCCTCTCCCATATTGTTTGCTATAATTGTTTCAAATGTCAGGAAAAAGGGGGGGGGGGCAACTGCCCCCTCCCCTTGCACCCTTGTCCCGATGCCACTGGCAGGGGGTGCTAGCTTGGGGATGCCATAAATAAATGCAACCACTTACGGCTGCCATTGCATACAAAGGAGAAAATAGAGAGAGAGGGAGAGAGATGTGGATTATTTTTCTTTTAGGTGTTCATGTCAGAAGGGGTACTAATGGTTTTGGATGGTTGCGGCTGAGTGAGCTAGCCATGAGTGCTGCCTAAGTGTTTGGTTCGGACTCTTGTTCAATCGGCAAAAATGCAAGTCCCTGCCAACTATTCAAGTATATTCTATGAATGGCTCCTGGGATTTTCGAAAACGGTCTATTGTCTTGCAAATGAGTGCACTGGTATTAACTAAGGGCACTTAGCAAGCTTACTCTTTTTTAATATTCCTGACTTTACATTTATGCATTCATTCTTCACAGGAGGAGTGGCACGACGGATCGACCTGCCCGGTGATGCGCAGTGATGAAGAGGACTCAAGTGCCATAACTCTGGTGTCGGAGGACCACTTCTTTGAGGTGACGGATATTGTGGCTCGTGCTGTGCTCGTTCTTGCACTGCACTGGGTCCACGACATATCTTACCGTCAAAAAGCAAGCCAGTCACTCGCAGTGATTGGGCACTTCATTGGTTTGAAGTACAAGATAAAGTCCGTCCTGGCTTTGGATCTGATATCAAAATTAGAAACTTTTAGCCAGAGGGAATTTAGGTGCCAGTTTTGGTTTTTTTGCCATGTGCTGAAATTAAAGTCTTGGTTTATTAAGCTTTTTTCTACTGTTTTTATTCTTTCCATGCTGACTTTTCATGAAGACCTGTAGCCTCTGTACAGGCTCATTATCTATGTGCCGTTCCACATTTCCTATGCAACCATCTTGTAAACATGTACATAGCCGATTTTAGATTTTAGGGCTACTGTTTATTGCAAAATACTTGAGTTGTCTCTAGTTGTATGCAACAACTCCTGCAATAAGGCCAAAAGCATTCCACATTACAGTGAAATCAAGAGAGGTATTGACATTCATAAAATTATTGCAAAAAGAAAAGTACAGTGGTCGCACTTTAACTGGCTAGAAATGCTGATTGCCAGTAGAGTTTTTTTTTTCTTTTTTTCCAGCAAACTTTTTATTAACAAACAGCCAAATTTACACTTCTGTTCTTCTAATTTTCTTTTCAGGCGTTTCTGTTACTTTTTACTGGGTTAACTTGCACTCAACAACACAACAAAAACAACATATAAGAGTATAATTGAGTGGAGTTTGTGTGACCCCTTCCTGGAGAGTGTGCTTAATTCTTTTATACAGAGTTTAGGCACACAGGGGTGTACTTTACACAATTCTTTGTGGAGAGTAATTGACTCTATTAAAGAGTTAAGCACTCTTCGAAAAGGGGTCACACAAACTGCTCAAGTGTGCTGTTATTGAACATGGTTAAGTGTGCTGTTATTTGACATTAACTCTCGCTAGAGAGCATACTTAACTCTTTAGTATGAAGTGTAGGCAACACTTCTAATGGAGTTTTATTTACTCTCCTCAAAATGGTCATCACAACTCTTCCTAGAGAGCATGCTTAATTCTTTAATACAGAGTTTAAGCAACACTTCTAATGGAGTTGTAGTTACTCTGCACAAACAAGTGAAATCAACTCCTCCTGGAGAGTTTGTTTTAACTCTTTACACAGAGTTTAGACAACACTTTTAATGGAGTTCTCATTACTCTACACAAAAAAGTGAAATCAACTCTTCAGAGAGAGTATGTTTAACTCTTAAGTACAGAGTTTAGGCCACACTTCTAATGGAGCTGTAGTTACTCTACACGATGGAGTGAAGGTAACCCTTCCTGGTGAGTACGCGTAACTCTTGAATACAGACTTGAAGTTAATCTACATGAAGGAGTGAAGGTAACTCTGCCTGGAGAGCCTCCTTAACTCGTTAACAAGGAGTTTAGGCAATACTTTTGATAGAGTTATAGTCACTCTACACAAAGGAGTGATATTAATTCTCGTCAAAGAGTTTAGACAACACTTTTTATGGAGTTATAGTTACTCTACACAAAGGAGTGAAATTAACTCTCACACTTACACATCGAAAGAGTAGTGCTGACTCTGGCAAAAGTATTGGCATGACTCTTTATAGAAGAGTTAAGTGAACACTCGCATGGGAGAGTTAAACTGACTCTCGTCGTTGAAGAGTAACCGTTACTCTCAATAGAGAGTGTGGTTTGCGACAACCCAGATACTCTCCAAAAAGAGTCGAGTCGACACTTGTCGACTCCTTTTTTTTTTAGAGTGTAGGGTGGAGACACCTGGCCATTTGGTCGCACACTTCTATTTTATTTTTTGTTCGAAAGCGCGCGAAAGAGCGTGTCCCTGCACGCGTTTGGGGCACTGACCGGGCTATGGCGACATTTTGTTTTTGTCGATTTCTTTGTTTTTTACCCGTGAGCGCGCGCTGTCGGTATCGGGTACTACAAAGGGTGGCATCTCCCTAAACAGAAGGACATTAGAGAGTTTTAGTAGATCGTTCCCATGACTCCGATAACGATATCCCGATACTTCGCCGCCGCCTCCCTTGTGCATGCATAGTATCTTTATCGGGACTATCGGAGGTATCGGAACGATCTACTAAAACTCCCTATTGAGGCACCCTAGAGTGAACAGAGTATATATAGCCTTCGTGTTAAATGGTTACTGTCAACCCAAAACACATTTTTCTTAGCGCCCCAAACGAGTCAAGATGTTCCCTAGACATCACCCTCAATCTTGAAAGTCCTTAAACGGTGTAATTACTAATAAGAAAATTATTTCAGAAACTCAAATTTGAAGTTTCCGCACGAATTGATGACCTACATACATAAAGCACTGGCGTCTTCTTGCTGTTTCTCGTTGCCCACCAAAAAAAACAGATCTGTCGTGACGCTGTAGCAGGCGCGTTTCTTCTCGTCCTCGTGCAGTCTGTATACGCCCAAGATAACCTACGTAGGGATCGGCCATTCGGATTTCGATCAGGGACACCAACAGATAAAAATTTGTGGCGGCAAGCTCGATATTTTTTTGTATACTTTTAAAGTATTCGGAACATATATATGCACTGTCGAACTAATCACTGAAGTAATGTTAATGGAAATAAATTAGTTTAACTCACCGCATGCGTTTTATATTGTGACAATAAAAAATATAATTGAATTTTTTTTTTCGTACTGTTTACGGAATTGCGTGCATTACCAATGAAATAAAAATGTGCGTGTGATAAAACCGGTTTTGCGAAGGTGCACGCAGAGTTCACCCAATAAAACCTGTTTTTACGTTGTGCTGCCTTCAGCCTTGGTCACACTGCATTTATCATACTGGAGATAGTCTGCAAACAATGGAAAGCACTCTTTTTTTTTTTTTTTGTGTGTAACGGTTTTCTTACGTTGGTTGTAGAAAAACAGTTTTTACCCACGTATACGTGCGTATGAAGCGAATATGATTCAAAAATGGATGGGGGAGTGTTCCATGCATGTTTTTATCGTATTTTATTTAAATGCGCCACAGTAATTATACGTACAGTGTTCTTTTTTTCTTCCTGCGCTTCAATTAGGCGTACATCCCATCGGTTTGATTTTGACAGCGTAATTGACTCAACTAAAGTAGCATACTTCTACAAGAAAATAAAAGAGTAACCTCCCCAATTTATAACCTTTCGTCCAAACTTGATTTCACCCTGAATGCTTAGTGGCAGCTATGATGGTCGCAGCGTGACCACCACTGTTTTTTGTCCCTTTCATCCTGCCCTCATCGTCATTGTGTTTCCATAAAACTTCGTTGACCTCCTACATCTAGTGTTGCTGCTGCTGCTGTTGGGAGGCGCCATAGAAAAGCTTCCCGTGGCACTGCCGCACGGAATGGGCGTCTGCTCTGACGGCGTGAGCCATAATAGAGCGCGGCGGTATATACGAGGACGAAAGGAGCGAAGAACAGCCATCATTTATCACAAAGAGTTGCTGTATCAACCTATATCGACCGTTTGCGACCATCTCTGTTTCATTTTCGTTTGGTGGCTGCGATCGCCCCACGCTACACTTTTCTTTTTTCCTTCTTTTTATTTACGCCGATCCTTTTGTTCTGAGTGCGTGATATGCGGGGTCGTTCATCTTTGGTTTCCGTCGAACAGAATGCGATGCGGCAGGCGCAATGTTTCGTGCGTCGGCCTCCCCAATACTGTGCTCCGTTCGCCCCCAAGCTGACAGTGTAATGGGAGCTACGGGCTCGCCGGTCCAATCATACGGCTCCCTTTCGTAACCCAACCTCGCTTTCTGCGCGTGGGTGGCGGCGGGAACGTGATCACGTGACGAAAGAGCGACGTGTGATTGGTGCAGCGGGCTTCCACCACACTCTCGGCTTGAGGGCGGACGGAGTATACGTGCGACGCAAGCGCTAGCAGACCACCACGGGCTGCTCGTAAAAAGATTCGCAGGAGACGGCTGGGTGCTATACATCCTCCGCAAATGATGAACCGCCGCCATGGAACCGGATTGATTGAATTGGAAGGAACGTTCATTAGGCGAATGACTGTTTTTTTTTTCTTTCTTTTTACTGGGGAAGTTGCTGGGGTCAGTTGCTGCAGGATGGATGAAGAAGACAAACGATTTCTCGAAAGGCGAAAAAAAGTTTGATGACGATAACTTGGGGGAATTTCTTTCTATTATCTTTGTTTGCGTTCAAAATGTAACTACCGTTTTTTTTGTTTTTTTTTCTTGTTTTGCAGTGATATGAGCTACGCGTTTTGTTAACCTTCAATAATTTATTTTTGTCTATACCAGAAAGCTGCTTCGAGAGAAGAAAGCGCAGTGCCATTAACACTTCGTCCTTCAATCGTACAGCTAAGCTATTATTTACATTGCTGTCAACTCTTCTACATAAGCTAAGAATAAAAAAAAAACACGAAGGGGTCATTTATCATTTATACCTCTTTCACGCGGGTTATTAGGTGAGTCAGCTAGCGGTGTTTTGCGCGCGTCAGATGCTCGTGAGGGACCGAGCGACGTAGGCTAACCACTCGTCGATTTCTGGCGTCGGTAAGCACATTCGATAGCGAGTAACTTCAGCTGCCTTGGCGAACCGGCTGTTCATGCTTGTATATGGGCAGGATTGAAACAGTCAAGGCTCCTTCACATAGTTGCGTTTGACTGCGTTTCACTTCGTTAAGACTGCTTGCGTCAAGTTGTTGCTATGGCGACCCTTACGACCAGCCAATGGAAAGGCGCGCTCTGCTGTACGACGCAACGCGGCGCAGCGCGGTCGACGCAAATGTGTGACCCAGCCTTTAGCGGGTACGTGCGTTGAAACCAACGAGCTTCAACGCTATGCAAAAGCAAATTCAAGAATAGCACCAAAAACACAGACTTGGGCGCACAACATCAAAGACTTCGCCAGTTCCGCAGTATGCTAGCAGCAGGTATAGTTTATGCCGGCTTCTAGAGTCCCCTACATAAACTTATAATAAAAAAAAAAAAGAAAATTGCGAGCGCTCGCAAGCCACTTATTTTGTTTTGGCGAACGTGCGGAAACTCTGTAACCCGCTCTCCACATTCGAAATACAAAGGTACTACGATGAAAGTAAATCCGATACAACCGAAATGAATGGCGAAGGAAACGTCCATTATACTACTATCAGACAGGGCGCTCCCATCGGGATTTCGACCGTCACTGCCCGAAAAAGAACCCGACGCCGACCCATTAAAGCTCGGACGTAGCTCGGGAGGGATCGAATGCCCGACCCACTAAGCTCTGTTACTCCGTTTTTGTTTCTTTCCTATTTCTTTTTTTTTCTTTTCCTTTCTATCTTTCCGTTTCCGGTAGAGAGCTGTGACACCGCGCTGATAACCATGCAGCGTGATGCATCGTGCAATGGAAGAGCCCGAGCTTCGAAAAAACTATAAAATTATCTGAGTGTGTGTGTGTGTGTGTGTGTGTGTGCGCGCGCGTGCGTGCGTGCGTGCATGCGTGCGTGCGTGCAGGGGGGGGGGGGTCCTCAGATAAAACAAAAGGAACGACGCCGTCACAGGAAACATGCCGTGTGCCGCGCTTGTGACCTGTTCTCGCGGGAATTTCTCTACCCTGCGGGTGGGTCACACACACTCCGACGACGGAATCAAAGTGGGAGGCGCACTGTCATTCGAGCTCACTTCCGCGAAAGGGACGTCAACCAGCAGAAATAAAGAACTGCAAGAAAATGAGGCACAAATATCGAAAGAGAAAGTGTAGGGAATAGCCGTATTCCCCACCCGTCTAGAATGTCGCGTTTGAGTTCACTCGAATATACGCTCAATTTCAAAGACCCCCTCACCACTGAGCCCTCCTTCTTTTCTTTCCACGAGGATTGACGGTCAGTCGGTGCCCCACGCTGAGCGCCAGACTGCGGTGTACTCTCAGCACAGTTCCTCCCCAATCACGCAATTACACACGCGCGCGCACGCGTACGGGCACGATCCGCCAGCTCGAATAATACCGCTCCAATGCCACAAGTAATACTTAAACAGCACACTCGAGTGAAACAAAAAAAAATGTAAAGTTATAGTAAAATAATATTAGCAAGCACGCGACGCGTGACGCGCGACATTGGTCCTGTCCTCCCATCAGGCGCCTTCTTCTCCCCGAGGGTTTGAGGGAAAATCGAGGGGGAAGTTCGAATGCACGAGTACCGAGCGTGCGTTCGCGGCATGGGGTTGCAGTCTCCCCGGAATTTGGGACGCGAGGGCGCGGTCGAATCGAGAGATCCCGATGGGGATTCCAACCCGCACTCCTACTCTCGGGACGAGGGGGACCGGCGTTCTCAAAAACCCCTGCAGCGTCACCGTTCTCTCTCTTCCACCGTGGATTCGTTCCCTCGCAGCGTCTCTCGGGGGTGCGGGTGATTACGCTGATTAGCCTAAGACGGGCTGTCGCGTGCGGCTTAAGAGCGTCGAGGGACATCCGCGCGACGCGGCAAGGCTTAGCACCTGGGGTGGCGGCTCCGCCTCTGAGAGTACAAAGGGCTTCTTATTTCCGCGGCTCACACCCGCTCAACTGGGTATAGGGCTAAGCGTCGTTCTACGCAGACGAGCGGCGCCCCGTAAACTACGCACGAATGGTCCTCCCGACGGCACAGCGATCATCTCTGAATTTTACACACTTCCATTAATTAATTTTGGGGCCGGGAATCCGCCCGTGCGCGACATAGGGGCCCCCTGTTCTCCGCATCGTCCAACGATGGACCGCAACGGACGCTATGAGCCATCGGAGTCATTCGAACGCGGTGTGCAGTAAGTATCACGTGACCTCAAACATGAACGGGCGCGGGGCGCGCGTGACGTGATAGGTTTGCAGCCTTGGATTGGCTGGGTGGCCCGTAGTATTCACTGCGGTCAATCGTAAGGTGATACGACAATATAGTCGACGGTGGCGGCTGTAGGGGGCTGTGGGGGACGTTGTAGGACCTCCCGGGAAACTTTGGTGTCCGCACGCGCCGCGCGGTTCGTTATGCAAATCTTCCTGTGCACTTTGGCCGCCGAATTTGCCTAAATAATGAATTGCTTTCCTACCTCGTCGGCCTTTCTTTCGATCCTTCTTTCTTTCGTCGCTGTACGCGTCCTGTGCTTGAGGCCGGGCTGGCTTATTTATAGTAGAGCGTGGCTTTGCGTGGCATGCGGGCGTTACTGCGTCGTCGGCGCCCGCATTAAAGGGCACGTAAATGAGCGGCACGGGTTAGCGGCGTGGTTAGAGGTGTGCGTGGCCCGGCAAAGCAACTTCCAATCACGCGCAGGATGAAAAAAAAAAAAAAAAAACCACGAAAAATAACAACACAAAAACGCAGATAAACGAAGTAGCGCTTCTTTTCCCACTCTCTACATATAATTAATGAAGAAGATGCATCTGCTAGAGATTGGGATAATCAGTAAGCTCCGGGCAGCCCACCTACGTTTCTTCGAGGCTGGACCACTCATGCGAGATCGCCCGACCCAAGGCCTAATCCACAGCAGCATCCACCTCGATCTGATACTGACATGGACTGGCCTCTCCGAATGACATCGTCAGCATCTCCGATAACGCCAAGTTTCGCATAGCACTTACCAACCACACCTGTCTGTAACGGGCCCTGTATATGAATAAATAAATACGCTTTTTTTTAACCGGAAGTTTCACCCGTTGAAGTGTTTTCCGTTTCTTTGCGAATAAGTGGCAGCATGGGTCTATTTATAGGGGAAGTTATGTGGATGTCCCACAGCACTAAGGTGCTGGCTTGCTGCCTCGTGAAAACAAAGGTGGATTAAAAAAGAGCGGATAAAAAAGAAAAGAAATAGCTAGAGAGAGAGAGAGCGTCGGCATTTAGAAGATTTGTGCCCCATTTTTGCAGTGTTTACTCGACAACCTTCGTGCTTACATCAGAAAGAGCAAAATATAGAAACTACACTTGTGTGCAGTTTTTAGGACATTTGATTTCCGTTCCTCTATTTCACATTTTTGGCGTCATGCTGCGCCAGTTTTCGCTGCACACTTGGAGAGGAGGTAGCTCCTCGCTTCTCTCCTTCACATCTCCTCCGCAATGTGGCGTCGCACCCTCTAGAGTTACGTCTCAAGTGCAGCAATCAAGATTGGGAATATGCCATTCTGTTTATCTTTCAGGATTCAGATTGGAGCATGTTGCAGGCAATATTAATCAAAGGTCCAGTCTGCTGACCTGTATCCAACACTCGCACGGAGGAACATCGCCTTTCAGTGCTTTGATCTCGAACCCGATGCCTTCAGACTGATCCACGGTTCAGGTGCAGCCGTCACTCCACCTGCTCCACGGTCCAGGTGGATGGACGGCAAGATATTTAGGTTCCGGCACAAAAATCTAGCGGTCCCTGCAACGGTATTCACATGAGTGGCTTAAGCTGAGGTCAAAATGAAGGCCGGTTCAGACACCTGCGCTTCAGTGCGTTTGACTGCGTAGCGTTGAGAACCGAAAGCGAGTCACCGGCACATCTGTACTTCGTATGAAGCGTGGAATCCAATTGAAGGAATCATCCTGGTACGCGATATAAGCAGCAGGGATGTCCTGGTTTCTCGCAGCCGCAATGCAATTTAACGCAGTCAAACGCAACTGTCTGAACCAGGCTTAACTCATAACTTATCAGGAACACATTTTATAGTGAGGAATGAAGGCGTTCTTAGCTCACTGTCGGCACAAATGAACTAACAATGGAAAAGGCTTAGCTGTGGCTATTATAAAGCAAAAATTGGTTCACGCAGACCCGTTTCCTTACGTATTCTTACGTTACGTAAAAGTCACCGATATATTCTTGTTTTGAATGTCTCGTACCAGGCTCTCCCGTTGGACTCCTCGCTCAATATGAAGCACGGATATCCCGGTGCCTAGTACGTAAGTAACGTAACGTATAAGAAAACGGGGCTTCTCCCTCGATGACATCGACATTGACAGCAATGATGCTTTTTCATTGTCTACCGTGGGCACAGTGTAAGATAATACTCTTCAGGTGAGAACAGCGCGCTCCTCGCGCAGTGCGGATAAAGTTCGCTTTTCACTCTCTCTCTTTCACTCTCTCACTATGGTTTCAAGCGGCGCCGGCAGATGACTCGTCGACCCGTGGGCACGGCAAAGACGGCTCGTGCCGCCTCATGTACCACACGCGCAGAGCTCCAGCGAGGTTGTCGCTCGTGCAGAAAGACCACGGTGTACCGGGGGTTTATGGCAACGAGATAATTTTTTTTCGCTTTCACAAAGTTTCGCCGTTTGGCCGCCGGTGACACTGTCAGCCGCGGGCAGGGTGGCCGCGGAATGAAGCCGCCTTTCGGATGCCCGTCGAACGAACACTGTCTGAATCCTCGCGCCGCGCGTTCAGCCCCGCCATGTCCTCACCTGAAGAGTGACCGTGGGCCATGAGATGATTTGCTCGTGCTTATACCTGGAGTAAAAGCACGCACTACACACACCCGCTCAGACATCCTGAACCCAAATCATATTGTTTTTGGCGCCAGACAAACACATGCAAAAAATAAAAAATAAAATAATAATAACAACAACAACAATAGAACGGAGTTTCTTAATTTCCAGTGTAAAGTATAAGAATTACTTTTTTCGAAGACGATTTCGGCCAAAGCCTAGCCCAAGGCAGTCCGTGGCCTGTGGTCATGACTTAACTACACGCGTGCAGCCCAGGTACTTAATGTTCCCTTTAAGCATTGTGCAAAGCCAGGCCTTGCACCCTTTTTTTTTTTGCGTAATTTTTTTAAAAACGTTTTTGAGGGTGAAGTTTTCTACTCATGCTCCCGTTACAATGAACGGCGGATGACGCTACGAGCCATTTAGCGCGAGACGTGCGCTCCGAGACGTGCGCGCCGAGTCGCCTTGCGCTTAGTCACGTGATAAGTTCCCACCGCTAGATTGGTTGGAATGGCTCGTAGAGTCCGCTGAGGGTCATCGTAAGATGAAACGGAACGCAGAGGCAGCTCCGCAACATTCATAACCTAAAGCACATACGTTGTCGGGAAAACACCGTCCACATCAAATAGGCAATCATCGAACGCGCTAGTCCACGCGCATTGAATCAACGAAAAGGAGCAACCCCGGAAACATCATTGGCGGGTTCGCAGTCGAGTCGGCCTCCTTCCCTGAGCGCCATCTCTCGGGGAATCCCGGCAGACAGTGAGGAGCCATCAGCACCAGCCGGCTCCCCGAGCGGAGAAGCGACTGCTGTCCGAATCAGCGGCTGTGGCGATGGTGGCAACGGCGGCGGCGAAAGCGCCGAGCACGAGGAGGCTGCCCTCCCCGCCTCGTTAGGGGCGAAATAAATGAGCGGCGAACACGCATCACACCGGCAAGGAGGAGCCGGGAATAACACGAAAACAAAGAAGACCGAGAGCTTCGATGAGCAGCAAAAAGAAGCCGGGCTCGAGGAGCGCGACGACTCCGCCCAGCTTTCGGGGAGGGAGCGATGCATGTTGCCCTGGCGCGGCTTGATGGCTCGTCGCAGAGCCTGCGCTGGGTGCTGCTCGGCTTCAAGACGGCGGTCGTACATAGAGCTGGAAGAGGAGGAGGGAAGGGGAGCCTGTTTCGCAGGTTGCAAAAGAGATCCCCCCCTGCCGTCGAATTTCGTTAACAGGATTCCTGCGCCTGCTCTTCCCTCTCTTACCTCACGCTTCTTCTTCGTTTTCTGCTGCTTCTTCACTAGATGATTCCATCTCGGGCTGCATTTTAGTGTAACTTTATGTTTAGTGTGTGTGTGTTTGCGTGTGTGTGTGTGTGTGTGTGTGTCTGTCTGTCTGTGTGTCTGTCTCTGTGTGTGTGTGTGTGTGTGTGTGTGTCTGTCTGTGTGTGTGTGTGTGTGTGTGTGTGTGTGTGTGTGTGTGTGTGTGTGTGTGTGTGTGTGTGTGTGTGTGTGTGTGTGTGTGTGTGTGTGTGTGTGTGTGTGTGTGTGTGTGTTTCGTACGGGGGTTCAACTTCCAACTCTACGTGTTTATCCCGCACACCAATGTCGGTTTGTCAGTTGCGGTGTTTGCGGTGAACCATTTGAGTTCTTCCGGGAAAGTAGAGCGCGATCGGTGTGAAAGGAGACAGTGGGCGCTTCGAAACGCGATGGAGCGTTTTGGTCGCAAACGTCGAAACGTTCCTTGGCATCGGATGGAAAAGGACGTGCGCGCTGCGATCGAAATAGGAAAACTCAAACTGAACAAGATTTTTTTCTGAGGTTTAGATACCGTGTCAGGAATCTCGAGCGATGTCGTTTTGCTCTGTCGCGAACTGTTTTGCAATTTCTGGAGGACGGAGAAACCTTTCATGCGACTTCGCATGGAGATTAAGACAACTGAAAGCATGATTTTGCGCACCAAGATCGCTCGAGTGTCGTTACTCTGGAGTGCAGAGTATTGAATGTCTCTATTCGCAACTCCAACGCCCTATAGGTGGCGGGGCGGTAGTTCCAAGATGGTGGAAGAGACGGGGATAGATTCTCCAGGATTTCCCGTGCGGCTGCTCGCTGACGCTGGTCAGAGCGCTAAAAATGATTTATTTGTCTACAGATGCGAAGCGGTTAGGGAGGGATTCTATTACATGTGATGGAGATGTTGATGCACGTTAGGAAATCGAGCATGCTGATATTTATAAGTTGCAGAAACCTCGACTTGCGAAGCTGTGTGGTGGGCGAGCGCGTTATGGGCACCGGCCATGTCACTGTTTGT
This sequence comes from Ixodes scapularis, assembly GCF_016920785.2. Lineage (NCBI taxonomy): Eukaryota > Metazoa > Arthropoda > Arachnida > Ixodida > Ixodidae > Ixodes > Ixodes scapularis. Next base: position 32,776,366 of record NW_024609857.1, read on the forward strand.
GGCAGAATATTTCTGAGGGTGATGAAGCGCGCTTTGCCTGTCCATTAGTGCTCTAAGAAGTGAGCCACGAACGGTGACCGTGAAGGACAGCGTTCACAGTATTGCTGTCTTCGTGTCACTGGCTCACAACTCGCTGCTCACCGTCTCGGTTCTAGTGTATTGCAACACGTGATCGAACTGCTCCATGGTTATTGATAGAAAGTTTGTTACGGCAGGTTACCGTGGTGGTGTAGCATTACAACCGGAACTCGCGCTTCGCCCTTGAAGCACAATTTTCAGCGCGCGCCAGGAGCGTTGCCGTGCTCTTCACTCTCTTCAGTTCACCATGCGGCGCACTGAGGCTCGATAACGGTGCGATACAAGATATTAAAGAGCGAAAGTACGCATCAAAAAGCGCAAAAAAAGGCGAGGTTTTGCAGTGGAATTAATGAACCCCAGATTACTTTTTTTTTTCTTTCACAGTTATTTACACTTATCTAAGCTATCTTAACAAGTTGTACAACTCGGCTATCAAGCCGCTCGTGAAAGTTGGTAGCGTCGGTTGAACGTCAGTGCGCAGTACGTCCGACTGAAGTTTAGGGGTATCGTACGCTATGCTAAAACTGCCTATTATTATAATCGGCGTTTTTAGGGGTTTTATTTATTGCTCCATCAAAAATAAATATTTTAAAATACCGTACATTTTTGCACCCTGTTATTTGCAACGTCGCAGCCCCTCTCGCCACAACTGCCCGTTCTAAGCTCTCGTCACGAACGGCTGGCTAACACAGACGCGTTTAAAATGCTTCGAGAATTTCCTTATTTGCTTCGTAAATACCTGAAAGCAAGTACGAGCATTGTCTTTTTAAAATGCCTGGAATAAATGGTCATGTTCCTTGTAACAGCCTTAAAACGCGAACCCATTGCCGATGTGTATTGCTCGACATACCGTTGCGCGACGAGTTTTCTTCTACTTTTGGCAAAGAAGAGAGTTTCGTAGACCGTACTATAGAGCTCTACATTAATAGCGGGAGTGTTTGCCGCCGTCACGTTCAGCACAGATTGAGCTGGTCGCCATGCACAAGAGGAGAAATCCGCAGTGTATGCATGATACGAGGATTCCCTAATGAAATTAGACATCCTGGTCCTTCGCGGAACGCTGTTGTAAGGCGGAGCACAAGAATTCCTATTTTAACGCGCTCACTTTTTTTGTTAAAACGGCTTCACGCATCAAGGCCGACAGTCCCTGCCACCGTTTCCGCGCCGCCGTCGCCGTCCCCGCTGCTCTGGTTCCCAGTTCGTCCGAGGGAGGGCGAGCGGCGCGCTGGAGTTGCGAATAGCTTAAACATGCGTGTATGGGGCATGTGCACTTTGCTTAGAATAAATAAAAACATCAAACATGACGTGTTTTTTTTTGCGGGAAAGAGCGTTTTTTGACACATGCTTTTTTTTTTGGCACTGACTTTGTAATGGAGGAATTTGTGGCCGGCTCTTTCTTTGTAATTTTTCCCTGAAGGCATGCCATCGGCATACTGCTAGTGTGCTGTGGCAAATTGATGCAGACAGGAACCAGTCAAAAATTGACTTCCGGTAATGCTTCTCTATGGGTAAAAAGCCAGTGCATTTTCTCTCTCCGCTCGATTATGAGATTGATTGATTGATTGATTGATTGGAACGTTTCTCAGTCACGAAGACAAAATAATTGGTCAGTTACGGCGTTTTTATATCAGATTCGTGGCATTCAAAACAGTGCTAAAACGGCTTCGTATATGTATTTATGTGCACTGTCGGACACTGTTAGCGCGAACGCGGCGTCGGCGCTTTCCAGCATGGGGGATATACGTGCCAAACGAACGAAGGACATGTGGAAAAACCAAGAAAAACTGCAAGAACTGCGCAGTAACACTGGATAAGTAACTCCTCGTGCAAGCAGACAATACAAATAAACTGAAGGCCACGTAATGTAGTCCGATTTCCAATAAATAAGTACTGTTTTATTCTTTCTGCTCATGAATATATGCGAAGAACCTCGTTCTAACTGCGTTCGAAGCATCACCCGCACGCTCGGAATCTTTCAAATTAGAGAGAAGCCAGAAAACAGGTGCCCGATAAAAGCCGTCCGACATAGGATAGAATAAAAAAGACACACCTTTCATAGCCCACGTACTTTATTCTTTACGTTTTGAATGTGTTTTAACGGCTCGTAACGATCCACAATTGGGTATTTTCATACACTGGCAGGACGGGCATGTAAGCAATATAAAAGCACCACCGAAATGCTGGCAAACCTTGAACAGGTCTCTATTCCTTTCGATCGCTATTTTGCTTAGAATCGTCGCTCGTTTTTACTTACCTTCTACGGAACAAAGGTAAGTTAAACATCGTTCGGTGGTAAATACAAAAGCTGTGGCTAAGGCAATTACACTTTTACAATGTTAATAAAAGTATATACTATTCGGTACGACCCAAATGACAAATGTTCTTCGTGTTATTTTTCGGCGAAGAGAGAAAATGCACGCGCGTTTTCCCCTAGGAATCCTCAGGAGCACAGCAAAAGTAGACTATAGTTGCTGTCTGCTTCAATTTTCAGTCTTTATTGTGCGGTTTCACTACTTTCAACATGCATAACCAACTCGTCTGCATCGCCACATTAGTTCAATTTGCCTCCCGGAAGTCGCATAGACACTAGCGCCGGTTGAACCTTTAGCGTACATTATAATAACTCTATGCTACAAAGTGCACGACAGAATGAGAACACGGCCGGGTGTCTTTCGAACGCTTTAACTCCAGCGCGTGCGCTTCGTAGCTTTCACCGTGCTTCGGCAGCATGCAGCGAGCGCGCGCGCTTGATTGCACGAGACGTCAAAGCGCGGTTCAACTTTCAAGGTATAAGAAGCGCTCGCACTGGAGGCGGAGAACTCGAATTTCTCTCCGTCGTTCTCACCCTCGTCAGTGACAATACAAAGAACGGTACCACCCTATACTTGAGAACATCGAGTCACCCTATAGTTTCGAAAATGCAGCTTCTTCACAACCGCAGTTTTACCCTCGGGCTCGCGTACTCTCGCGCACATTCAGGACGTCGGTCGTTCGCACAAACTCGTTATCCGGCACACATATAGGTCTAGGCTGCGTACGCCGACCAAGGACGCGGATATGTTTATTTACCGCACTATTTTATGTCTTTGTTGAACTAAGGCCGCTCATGCATCGTGCAAGAAACACGGGCCGTGGTCCAAAATTTACTCGATCGTACTCCAAGGGTAAGGGCTTTGTGCCCTTGGCGTTCTAAAACCTACCCGCGTCCAGAGTTTTTCAATCTGTGCTGTCACGTGAAACGATCCGCCGGAGTAACTCGGATCCATTTGGGTAAGCTTTGGAACACAGCCACGGAGAGTCGCTGCAGACATGATGACAGACTTCTCTGCAACACGCCTCGAGCAGGTCTGCTTCGTACGTATGCGTGCTCCAAACATGTCTGCGAGCAGTTTTTTGTGTGACCGATTGTGACATCAAACAAGGAAGAAACACGCTTCGGATAATAGGGAGTTTTAGGGAACCGTTCTTGCACTTCGGATACGGTACGATGGGTCCTCCGGTACGAACTGCGCATGCGCCGGAAGACTCGCATATGGGCAGTGCGCATACCGTATTGGATATTCAAAAAAGGTTCCCTAAAACTCTCTAGTGCCCGCAGACAGTGCCTTTTGTACGATGTACTAGCCGCGTGACCGCGGCCTTAAAGGGGCACTGAGACCCCAAAGGTCGTATATATTTTTATTGTCTAAAACGAAGCAAGTTGCAGTCATAGACATGCAAAAAAAAAAGAACGCATCGCGAAAAAAAATTTTCCTGCGCGCGCGCGCGCCTTTTTATTTTTGGCGTTTGATTCTCCCGCCTCTCGCCTCCTCCCTTCTTTTGATTCGTGACGTCAAGGATCATGGAATTTAGAAGCTTGGTAGGCGACATCTTTATAACATTTAATAACGGCAATCTTAAAACATGTTTTTTTTTAACGCAATTGCGAACGCACTACGGCCCTTCTTTTTGAAATACCAAAAATCGGGAGTTCGTTGTGGTGCCGTCTCCTGGATTTGTATCCTCCAACGGAAAACAGGCGACACCGCTCAAAACCGGTCCGCCGCAACGCCGGCGCTCGCTCCTATCCTCCTCGCTTTGGGTCGCCATGGCAACAGCAGGGAGTCGAGAAAGAAAGTGGACTCTCAGGGACTCCGCAATATTTGACGTCAAGGCACCGGCGCCGATCGCGCGGGAACTTCGGATTCGGCATTTGGAAATTGTTTTTTTACTTCACAAATACTGAATTCCCAAATATCAAATTTTGAGTGTAATGTCGCATCGTTTTCAATCGTTTCGGATAATAAAAAAAGAATATTATTTTGATGTGTCAGTGCCCCTTTAAAGTGTCATCTCCGTCGTAAACATATTTGTTGCTTCCGTTCGTCTGCTTCTTTTTGCGGGGGTTGTGGTGACGTCAGAACGCCGAGTTCTGATTGGCTCTCACTAAAAAGATAGTGGGTAGACCTCGAGGCAGCTTTCTTTGGTGTCTACCCACTATCCTTTGACCAGAGCCAATCAGAGCTCGGCGTCGTTGTGACGTCACCACAACCCCTGCAAAATAGGCAGACGAACTTGCGCTTCGCATTGCTCGGCTGGCAGGTGAGGGATTCGGGAGGGATTCGGCGGAGCGGATCCCAGAGTCGAACCTCATTCACGCGATGCGATTTTGATTTTGATGCAACGACGTTGAGCAGCGCAGTTTCCGCCACGCTTTCTTTGCCGCACGAGCGACATCACGTCTGCGAAAGCGCACCCAAAACAGCAGCTTGTTAATCGAGCATTAGTCGCACTAGCGCTCCGAAGTTATTCGTGCGTACCGAACCTATCACTTTTTAATAAAGCCCGCGTGCGAGAGCCGGTACCTTGGAAGTCCGTTTCCTCCTGGGTTGAGCGAGCACCGCGGGTTCAACGAAATACGTATCCCAGGCGCACGCGAAACGGAACGGTCCGCACGCAAACCTCCGGCTCCTCCTCGGCGGCTGCGGCGGCGGCGGACGTGTACATGCGGGCCGCCCCACCCACACCCGCCACAACCCCGCGGGCGAGCAAGTCTGCCAGCGCACGCACCGGTAATGGACAAGACGGAAGAAGAAAAAAAAATCCCGAGACGAACTTGGAGCAAGTTCACGCAGGCGCGAGCACACATAGTTCTGAATACATTATAGGACGGGGCGCACTTCCCCTTCCCGAACGTATATACCCGCGCCATATTCGTGCGAAGTTTATCAGCGATGCAAATTTATAGTGCTCTCCGAGGAGATGCATCGATAATCGGGCCGTCCGGTGCACGCGCTTCTAACCAACACCGCCTGGAACACGAGGCCTGAGAATCACGTCATTGTTGCGTGCTAGCGTCGCGCTCCTTGTGAGATGCTGCGAGATGCGCTGGCGGCGACGCTAACGCAATCACCGTGTATGCACTAGTAATGACGTCTGGGGGAGGAGAGGTGCGCCGGCCTTGTCTTCTATGCGGTATTGTTCTAACTCGAGACGAAGAGAAGGGACACCACAGCGGGGTCCCTTCTCTGCCAAACGTCGAGCGACGAATGGCAGACAAAAGGGCAAATGCGTGTCGGCATTGGAAAAGAATCGATACACGCGTGGATCTTTGGGTCGATCGCTTTTCTTGACAAGAGCTGGCGGGCTCATGACCTCTCGCCGCTACAAATGATATTCTTTATTTGGTCGTCCGGAAACGAGTTTTGCTCCAGGCCAGAATCAAACCGGAGTCGGATATGTTCCCCAGCGTCTTGCTCTATAGAACCCCTGTTGTAGTCATGACTTTATAAACAATCTCCCCAAATTGTGGATTGTCCAACGCCCGGTTATACGCCGATGGTTATGGGGTTTAGCGCGCAGTATCAACACTCTGTGAGATTGCACCATTCCAGAAGTGACCTTAATTGCTTCCTCTTAGCCTGTACGATAACAGGAAAGCGGCGTTGAACGCTAACAAGTGCGATCTCGTATACTGTTGTGCAAAGAAGCACATTCCGCTTCTTTGTTCTTACGCTATAAATACTCAGATAGTAGCGTTAGTAGCCGAAGTGCAGTATTTTGGCGTGTTTTCTGACTGAAAACATTTCCTGGAAGGCACACATCAAACACAGTACGTCTATACTTCGTTTCAGCTTCCGTCCGAGCGCAGCCAAAGCTGCGTGTGGCCGGAGCCAATCAGACGCCGGCAATAGGTCACGCGATCTCGCCTGCACCTTTGTATCACTCCGCTCCGCCACTGGTCGTCCGCGCCGCCCGCGCTTGTCGAGTATTTCGTCTGCTACGGGTGTATCAACGGTATCGTCTGCTACAGGTTTAAAAAATGCCCTTTCGCGTTCTGAAATTTAGTCGCAGGGGATGTCAGTAAGTAGGCTGGCCGCTGCCGTCTGTGTCCGAACTTTCCACCTGTTCAGCATAGTTTCGTTATGTAAGTACACGTTGCAAGTTGCCCGATGACCCGGCCATTGGTGTTTCCTTGTATTGTCTGGATATACCAGGGCTCGAGGCGCAGTCCTTTTCACCAGCATCTCGGCGTTCAATGTGATCGGCAGGTATATGGGTGCCCTGAGTTCGCCGCGTATCAGTGAATTGTAGTGGCCCGGACGCTCAACGCATTCGCGGTACGACGCGGCCGGAGTCTCCTGCCGAATTTGAAAGCAGACATTCATCACGACCTCTCGCGCCTGACACCAAAACGTGCCTTAGCGAAAGCACGTTTTGAAGTGACTCGATGAGGAAAGCAGCGAAGCACATGATTCGGCCCTTACGGGAACAAAATCACAGTCACACAGAAAAACTGAGCGCTGCAGCCGTGTTGCCAGCGGATGTACGTGTTTTCACCAAACCACATGCATTTACTTATATTAATAAAACCATACACTTCAAATATTTAATTCCTTTAGTTGCAAATCATTCTCAGCAGTACATATCTGGAATATTGTGCAATGTTTACGCACAAAACAGTTATTAAAAAAAAAAAAAAAAACTTTTGCGGACTACTTTGTGGCGCGTAGGAATGCCCTTCTCGAAGTTGCGAACCGTCCCTGAGCCTTTGGCTGCGCTCGGACGGAAGCTGAAACGAAGTATAGAGCTAACCCAAAATTAGGGGTTTAAAAAAAACCCTCAAAAGCTGTCATCTGAATGTCAAAAGCACTTTTATTGTAGATACGTCCGAGCAATCCTTGAGTATTCATCTGCAATCTGGGATCCTTTTCATAATGTGCTTATGGATCATTTTGAAAGAACTCCCAACAATGCCGCGAGATTTGTTTCTGGCAGGTACGGGTATGAAGAGGATCAGTGCAATCGAAAATGACCGTCAATCTAAGCCACTGCAATTTCGTAGGAAGCGACTTTGGTTAAAAAATGGCGAAACATGTACTACAACAAAATGAGAAAGGACTAAAGGAAAAGTCTGCAACCACCATATTTTATTTTATTAAGTTCGAACCACGCATGCTAACGTAGATAATTTAACATCACTAGTTGCATTGTTGTAATTTATTGTACATACATATTTATCTATCAATCTATCAATCTGTAAGTTCTTATGATTGCTAGGTTTATATGTATGCATTTCAACTGATTATTTATTATGTACAGATTTCATAATTCTTGCTCATACATCAAACATATTGTGCGTTCATTGAGTCTAAAGTAACCGGTCGCAGAGTGTGGGAACAAAATCTGAATTTCCTCGAATAAGCATTGCATTGAATTGAGAGTTCAACAAAAGAACATATGCTTCTTTTTTTTTTTTTTCACATTCAGTTAAACAATGAAATTGGTTATCAAGCGATATGTTTTATTGTGTATTAAAAGCTAGCCTTTTTAATGTTTGCTAAACTAACGTAATTGATGATTGCTTTCTGATGATATGAGATACCATGGCATATTTTCTTATCTTTCCCCGCATGTCAAGATTATTAATGTTTTTTTATATATATTTGCGCGTTTGTGCAGATGTATATTTTGCGAAATGATCACGCATTTTTGCCACTTTCGTTCTGTGATGAACTTTAGGCGCTGTAGCCTGCAGGAAAGCTTGGACAAACAAATAAACAAGCGCATACCATTCATGGATGAAGAAAGAATAAACAATTAAAACAGGGACAACACAACCACATCTTTCAACTAGCAACAGACGAGTAAACTTTCAACAGCGAGCAGCCGACTATACCCAGTAGGAGTAGGGGAGAGAAGTGGAGAGAAGTGCACTTCGCGTGTTTTATCTTTCCTTCTCTCCACTTCTCTCCCCTACTCCTACTGGGTATAGTCGGCTGCTCGCTGTTGAAAGTTTACTCGTCTGTTGCTAGTTGAAAGATGTGGTTGTGTTGTCCCTGTTTTAATTGTTTATTCTTTCTTCATCCATGACTTTAACCAACACGCTCTTCTACCAAGCATACCATTCATATATACTACTTTAACTGTTCGCCTTTAGAGAGAAGTAGATAGATCCTGATAAAGAGCCGGGACACCTAAAAACGAAGGCCTCAGCAAAAACTAAAATCGCGTTTCTGAAGCCTGAATGTAGATCGAAACCTCGTCATGGGTTAAAATTATCGATACATCTCGTGCTTCACAGTGAATGCAACGCAGGAACTGTTTCTCTCATTGTTCTTTTATTAAACAGAATTTTATAAATCAAATTGCAAAATGCTGCTCTATCTTTCCGTTGCTTTTTTTTATTTTTTATCTGCCTGTTTTTCTTTTGTTTTCTTTTGTGGGTGAAGAAGGGAAGGAGACGCACTTGACAGTTCCATCTTACCATCTCCTCCGAAAATTGGAAAACTAACACGTATCCGCTGGACTCAACATCTACCACTATTTTTATTTTATTTGTTAATTGCTCTTTTCGTGCTCGAGTTCGCGTTCACGGTCAGGGCCACGCCGCGGATCAACCACGGCCCCTCTGTTCCCAGACACACACAAACACACACACACGCGTACACAGATGTGGCGAAACCGCCTTGCGGGCCACAAACAAACAAACAAGAAAAGGACCAATTTCTCGAGAAGGTCTATCGATTTCCCCCGTTTCGAAACACTCCCCGGAGCACAAGCCAACTAACCCATCTCGGTCAGCGCACCGCATTCCCCTCATCATCCCCCCTACCAAAGCGTTTTCGAAGCAGCTCGCTACACACTCGCGAAACACGCTGATCAGCCCGCGGACCAATCAGCGAGATTAGCGTGGAAGCCTCCAGCCATCGCGCAACCTCATCTTCCCACGTTCGCCATGGTGCAAGCGCAACACCCCCGCCCGCCTCTCTGTTTAATCCGTCCCCAGACGGGGGGACAACAGAAGCCGTGCGAAGGTCGCGACCCAAACCATGTCGCCGAAAACCGCGCGCGTGTGCGACGGTCGCCGTTACCGACGGCTGCTATGCATACAATGTGGGAAGGAGACGGAAGCTCCGCGAAACACGCCGTCCCCAGCGTAACGTGCGGGCCAAGACACGCATCTCCGACAACTACGCCGCGTTAACCACCTGACCTGACAGTGCGGTGGAAGCTACAGAGTTCGGCGGACCAATCAACAACCCCCCTTATTGTCACCTGACTCCGCTTCCTGCGCACGCGTAAAATCTATAATTGTTTCGAGTGTACGTTTAGACAACGGGGTGTCTTCGATGATGAGAAATGTAGCCAGTGCAGTACCAAGGGGTGTCCTTAACGCGCATCACGCAGTAGTGATCACGTGATATCGCGCCGGTACGAAGCTCATCCAGTTTGAAACGGGCAGGGGGCAGGGATTCAAATACAGGGATTCCTGGATTCTGCAGCAAGAGCCTTCGCTCTACGTGGTCTGAACTGCGGTGCGTTGATGCGCTCGGCCAGGTATGGGGCGGAAGCGTGATCCCGTGGCGAAAGATACGCGCGTATGATTGGTCCAACGAACAGGTAGCGTCCACCGCACTGTCGGGTAAAGGGTGAACGGAGGAGTACGCCTGGTCGTAGCACGCCAGCGAGGTGCCGATGTGCGCTCGGGGGTTATCCCTGCCTGCGTAATTAAAGGGCCTCTCCCTGTCGCCTCCCGCGGCGGACAAAGGACCCGGGGAACGGGCGTGGGACCGATCCTAATCGGCTGTTCTCGGCCGATAGCCCTCTTCGGCCTTGCAGCTGATCGAAGAACTCTGTCCGCTGGAGGGGCGTGTCAGGTGTCCACAGGGGTCGGTTTTTGTTTCATTATATCGTTGTTTTGGCGTGTGTGTGTGTGTGTGCGCGCGCGCCTATTTATGTATAAAGTGTGCTGCTAACGAGCCCTATTGTGTCCGGTTGAAGAGTCGGTGGTTTTTCATTTTTTCCCCTCGGAAAATGGCAGGCAGTTAGCTCGCGTGGTTGAATGGGCCACTAAAAGGTTTTTAAAGTGACTTCCGGGTCGAGAAATGCAAGAATACGAAGCAAACACCACGATTGCACGAGAAGAAAAAATAACAACGAATATAAAACAGGTTTGTGAAGGAAAGCCGCCTTGGGGGAGATTTGCCGTAATGCCCTTCTTACAATGCAGGAATGGGCAGTATTTCAAATATAAGTATTTGAAATGCGTATTTAAAATACTTTTTTAGTATTTGTATTTTGTATGTAATCACATATTGGGAAATCTATTTGTCAACTGTGCTTAAATACTTAAAATTGAGTATCTCCAATGCATGTGTTTTAAATATAGCACCAAAATACAATTTTTGGGCACTGCTCTCCTCAATCAAATGTAATTGTGAGCACTCTTCGCAAAGGGAGTCATATGCAAAGAGCACTGAACTCTGCGCCTTGGGCGGGATAAACATTGAAGAAAAGGTAAGAGTAGAACGAGTACAATTATTGCGATTTTGTTTGGGCGAGTTCATATTTTTTTTAAGAACGTCGAATTAACGACATCTTTGAAAAGACTTTGAATTTTGATGCATCAACTCGGACTTTTAAATTAACCTTACTCTGAATACGTTGTTCTTCCTCATGTTGTATCCGCCTATGAAGTTATGACAAACGGCCGGTCTACAAGATGTCGGTTCATTACTTCGCCTGCACACTATCACTGCTTAAAATTTTAGCTTTAGAGCTGCGACATTCTTTCCAAGGACTTAATTCTTATTATATAAATAAACTCCATCCTCTCCATTGGGCATGATCGTTTTTGCCTGGGTTAAATTTAAGTCGAAGATGTCTGTCTTAAAGAAAATAAATGTATTTGAAAAAGTATTTGAAGATTATCAAATGCGTTCGTTGTACTTTTATTTTGTAAATAATTACTTTTCTCAAAAATATAATTGGATTTGTAATAAAATACACTTTTGTCAAAGTATTTTGTGTTTGTATTTAAATAAAGTTTTGGAAGTATTTTGCCCGTCATTGCGACAAAGCATACTGAGAGTGATACCAAAATTATGCAAAATTGTCGATGTCATGTGTCTTTAAGAGATATTCTATGGCTCGCGAATTGCGAACTTGCAGCCCGAGGTTTCCGCACCTGAGGTCCTGAGCAAATGGCAGACGCTGGACATCCTCGTCCATGGGTGAACCGCGCGCAGTCTTTACCTGGTCGCGACGCGGTTTCATGGTCATGTAAACTAAGGTACATAGCAATGAAAGGACCGGACATGCGATTTTTACCTGAACGCGCCGATGCTCACTCCAGTGCTCTAGCGAATGGCAGCTAGGAAACGGAATCTGTGCTTAAGGTCATAGCCCTTTTGATACTCCTGTTACACAGGAACCCTTAACCGTGGTTAACTCAGCTTTAAGTACTTTGACTGATTTTACGCGGCACCACAGTTACCGCAGTGTACACTCTCGGACAGAAATTTGAGAAGAAGTGAAGAGCGCGCCTGCACTGCTTTGATGGGTGCTCAAGATGCTGAAGCGCACGTCCGCCCCTATAGCTTTGACTCCATAGCCGCAGAATGTTGTCCGCAAGTACTGTGCGCTAACTGTGCCATAGCGTAACTGCAGTTAAGTGTGCCCCTATAACAAGTGTATTAATCGCCTTAAAGCATTAACTGCATTTTGGCGCCGTCAATCGTGATGAGTTCACAGCATTTTCTGCATGGCCGCATGGGCCATTGGTTAGAGCTGAACGTAGTGAAACCTTTGAATTTCTGGCATCTGTTGAATTTGTATTTCTTTCTTTATTTTAGCCAATGTTAAACTTCCCTGCAGATCTCGGGATTCCCCAAGCAGTTATAGTTTCCAGCGCTTAAAGTTTATTTTTTGTCCATTACGAACAAACACACAAACACACACACACGCTCGCGCGCACGCACGCGCATATATATATATATATATATATATATATATATATATATATATATATATAATTTGGAAAGGCTATCGTTGCCAGTGAAGAAAAAAAAACTTATTCAGAAATCTCCCCTCCCCCAAATAATTAAAAAAAAATACAGGAAGAGGAAGAAAAAGAAACACAGACATTCACCTAGACACAACCCTGCAGCCCCGCCGGTAAGGTGACTCTTCGATCCGACAACTCACCAGCGTTGCCAACAAAGTCAGCCGAGAAAGCCAAATCAAAAGCCACAGCCGAGCTTGGAAACCAATAGCCAAATCCGCTACCCCCAGAAAAAGAGGGGAGCAAGCGCCGTCCACCGAATCCCTAATGTCAAAACGTCGAAAGAGCCGCGTGTGGGGGAAGTCGGAGGGAAGCTGGGGAATCGGGGAACCTTCAGAGCATGGCACCCCGCTGCTCATCAATGGCGCCTATACACTTCCACTCCCCAACCCTAAAAACAACGCCCTCCATAAAGCTGCAGTAAAGAAAGGAGAATGACAACAACTCACAAAAGAAGGAAACATCAAAGGATCGGGGGTTCAGAGTAAACGAGCTCCCTATATGCAAGCAGTGAGGTTTCCGTATCTCCGAGCGGCGCGTTCGATTCGCGTCGCTTGTGGTTCCCAATATTTTGCAAACGAAGCATAGCTAACCACCTCCTGCTCGCAGCCGCCGCGGTTTCCTTTTTTTCGCCGGGCCAAGGGGACAGACGCCGCACCGAGCGAGACTACACAATGGCGACAAAGATGGCGGGCATCGCGTCGTTCCGCGACAGAAAGCAGAAGACGGCGGGGTCCGCACCGTGGCCGCGTCGTCTGCTCGGAAGCTGCCGCCGCCGCGCACATAACGGCGTCAGCGTTGTGTGTCTAATCGCGGGCCTTTATAGAAAGCGGCCACCGTCGACGGCCGTCGTCAAAGAGGCGTCGACGTCGCTTAAAAAGGGGGATGAGCGGCAGAAATGCGTTTTCGGGGAGGTCTCTGAATTATGATGGGGATCGGCGGGGTACGCGGCAGGAAGGAAGGAACGGCGAGCGTTGAGGGACCCGGAGGCGGCGGCGACGCGTGAGGACCTTCTGTGCCTCGGGGTGCGACTGCGTGACGAAACGACCGTCTGTCGCTTGCTCTGCTGGCCACGGCGACGACTGCGAGCCACGGCGAGGTGACCTGACCCGCCGCACTCTTTTGTTGTTGTCACAAACTGGGGAGGAAATGGTAGCTTCGGGGGACGACGAGGTCGTGTACGATTGTCGTACGCGGAGTCAAACATTATAGGGATGTATATATGCTAACATGGCGTCGGTGAGCCGGCGAGGGAGCAAGCGCAACAAATTGGCCTCACTCAGTTGATTGATTCACCTGTTTACGTATCCAAGTTATGTCTATCCCTACATCGACTCAAAAGGCATTACAGTAAAAGTAGCACATACAAAAAAAAAAAGAAAAAGAAAGATAAACTGCACATTACAACAAAATACAAAAATTTGCATGGATTAAAATAAACTAAAAACAGCACCATCTATCACAGAATACGGTCATTGAAACTAGAGCGATTATTACAGATCTGCTGTTTTTTTTCGTCTTGTCTAATGTTTAGTTAAATTTATATGGTTCTGTACTGCGCGGATGCAGTTGACACGTTCCTGTGAAAGCTGTAGTTAGTGTTCGTGCGAAGTGTGACTTCTTTTAGCATTTGTATTTTAATCGGACGGGGAGATACGGGTCACCAGCTCGACTGCACCCTTACGATTTTGTCAATATATAGTACAAACGAACATTGGAAAAATAGATTTCAGTTGCAATTTTCTGCCTTTTCGTCATGGCTGGACTAGGCGAAAATACAGTCTAAACAACCAGAGCGTGAAGGAATGAATGATCTGTATTGTAGTAGGCTGGATCGCGGGTCGAGAGCCCGTCGCTGCACCGCCGGCGGCCGTTGCTTGACACCAGGCAATGCACGCAAGTTTACCGGAGAAACACACAAAAGTAGGAATATTGAAGCTTGTACGCTGTGCTCGAAGGCGAGTGTTTAGAGATGGAATCAGTGTTTGCCAAGCGTTTGAACGCCAATTAAAAAAAAAAAAAAAATCAAACGTGTCGGAGCACCACCAACTGTTCCGGCGTCGCTTGCTTCAGTTGCTAAATAAACGACACGTTCAACAAATGAATGACACGCTCCGAGTTTTAGCTCGTCACAGACTCACAGGAGCCCTCACTGCAGTTCAAAGCGGAAACATGCACCAGAAGTACTCTGTACAAGCCCTTGAAACGATGCGAACGTCCCCAGCAAAGTCCTTCTAACTTATCGTCTGCTGAGTTATAAAAAAATTTGAGATCACGAACGACTCCACATTGACTCTGGGCAAGACTTGTCTCATTGAACCGCATCACAGTTTACACCCAACAAAGTCGCAACCCTTTATTATCAACTACAAAACATTTATTAAATAAAAAGATGATTGGTATTCTAACACTTTTTATATTTGCGCGCAGAATATTAGCTGTAATTCCCGGAAAACACGATAAAAGTTTCTTCGTCGGGAACAACCTACTATGGTAAGGAATGGCAGTTTTCCCCGTTTCTCCCATAGAGTCCCATATATTAGTTGGCGCCAAGCGATGGCTGCCGGTGGTGCCAGTCGACCCCAGCAAGACGAGCCTCAATCCGCGATCCAACCGATTACAATAGAGATCAGTGGATGCAATATCCCTCTCGCAAAATCGAAGCGATCCTAGCGGCGTAGTGCCGCGCTAAGCATCGTGGGTACATTTCAGTTACCGTTTCGGTTTCGATTTGCCAACCTTAATTCATGACATCCCGTCATGACCAGATACAGTGCCGGTATCTTAGAGTACGTGACTTTCCTTAAATTTATGGTGTTGGCTACCAATCCGGATAGAATACTGGGGCACGTTTCTCGGGGGCTCCCGACGTACCAGATTTTGTGCGCAGGCAAACAAAGGAAGAAGAAGAAGAATTGTACTGGGGCCGATATTATCCTGTTCCGTCGTTTCAATGTCCTAGGCTTCTTAAATTATCCATGACACGGGAGGGTCATGTTACACTCTGGAGTGTTAGTCAGACCGCCATAAAGGTATGGGACGCGGCAGGCCTTACCCCTGCTCCTCGCTAAGTCTAGTTTACCAACCCTCTGGGGTTCTAATCAACAGCGACCATGCAAGGTTGCTTTCACGTGTGAACAAAATAAGTTCTATAAATACGGGCACTGATTAAAACAAATAATACATTATATTGGCAAAAAGACAGCAAGTAACCATTACTTATTGCACAAACTATAAGACTGCAATCTGTTTGGTCGCATGTTTGCTATATCTATGTCAAAGCGAAGATAACGCGTCGATAAGAACCTCGTCGAGAGAACCACTCAACTGCCTCTTAAAACTTTCCCTTTTCCTCAATAGATCCAATTGTGGCTCGATGATTGAAAAACAAAATAAAAAACAAAAACACGCAAAAAAAAAAAAAAAAAAAGCGCGCAGGAAGCCGCCACTTGGCGCAGAGGGTCACGTCCACTAACACGTGACTCGAGCCTGTCACTCCAATGCCAAATTCAACGCGCCCTCGGAATAATTCGCACGGGCATGCGGCACAAGTGTCGCTGCATGCAGCCCGTGGGCCCGTGCGTGCGGGCGTCCGTTTAACTAATCCCCAGGCTGAGAGTGAGAACACCCCTCACGGGCGGGAAAAGAACAGCAGCGGCAGCAATCGCCGGGGTTCCACAACGGCGGCACCCAGAGACCCTCGAAGCCGACACGAGAACAGCATCGTGTCTGTCAAAATGTGAAAAAGGCGCCGCAGAACGAAAGAAAAAACAATAACAAAAAAGAAATAATAATAATGAAAAAGACATCTTGCCTTCGCGGTGGGTTAGAGGAGAAAGTGGGATTTAAAAATCGACTCGGCGACAGCTGCGACTTTCATTGACGTTGACAGCATGCTTTGCTGCTCAGAGTCCAACCCCCCCCCCCCCCCCCCCCCCTTTTCCCGGCTTCATGCCAAAACAAGTTAAATAAATATATAAATAAACATAAAAAAAAACGAGGGAGACGGGAAAAAAGGCATGCTAGAAACGCGGCGATAACTTTCGCTTCTGACCTAAGGTGCAGCATTAGTAGCCGTGATCGAAACCTCTTCTCAATTTTCGGGCGTACGAGCGTTTCCGACGTCGGAAAACGAAACACGAACGCTTTATAAAATAAAATTACTTAGCGGCCGCTCAGAGCTCAATCTAAATTGCCAGTCAGCGCACTCGAAGGTGGGCTCGTTACAGGTATACGCTCACCAACACCACCACCACCACCACCACCACAGATGCCGTATATAACGTAGGTGATTGTCAAGCTCCACGAAACGCCAATTTCGCAAATCTCATTTTACGCCCAGTCGGATTTCGATCGCGGGGTTCGTCCCTTTTCTTGCTTATTTTTATTTTCTTTCCGCCCCCCTTCCCCCCTTAAAACGTTCAATCTCAATCATTTTTTTTTTTTTTTTTATTCTCGTCGCTTTCATTTATTTACTTTCGATCACGATTTTGCTGCGTGTACTGTGCGAACCACTTTGCCAATTTTCCCTCGAAACCCCCCAAGTTACGCGAACGCGTCTTATATGCATATCTGCAGCCCATAGCGCGCGCGGATTATATTCCATTTCGCCGCCGCAACCACCTAATTTCGTTTATAGTTTACGTTTTTGTTTTTTTTCCAGCTCAAGTTCCGTGTTCGTGCGTGCGTCATTGTTCGGTGGGGGGGGCCTTCCGTTTCGTTCACAGACAAACGTGGCGCTAAAGGATTTCCCTCACGCTCTCCTCGGCTGATGAAAAATGGTGGTAGCCGTTTTATATATAGATACATATTTATATCTTATTTGTCGCGGGTTTTCGCGGCACAGCGAGAGGGGAGGAGCGAAATCCCACTCTCTAAATCCGTCCCACTATTTTTGGGTTTGAGCGATTTTGTTTCTTTCCTTTTAATGATCGCTCCGCCGAACAACACCGTCCTCCTCGCCGTGGGGCGGGGACTCGGTGGCGGCGTGCTGAACACACAAGCGAAACGCAAACCCCGGGTCCTGCTCGACAGCTGGGGCTATAGTACAGCGCCGCGTCCGACACTGGATATGTGCCCCGTCGCTGCCAAAGCCGCATCTGCATGGTGAGACAACAAACGCGATGAAAGAAGATGAGGGGAGGAGAGGGGGGGGGGGGGGGGGGGCGTGATGGGGGAAACGTTAGGACTAATGTCATTCCCTCCGCTCATTTAGACCGTCGGGGCAGAAGGAATGAAAGAGAAGGGTGCGACCGTAATGGTTTCGCGTAGGTTTATGCCCCGAGAACTCGCAGCGCGTCACCTCCATATATCGGGTCATCGTGGGGAGGGAGGAACCACAACGTAATTAAATTTTGTGATCAGGAATGTTTCTTTGGTTTCACCGGCCTCTCGTTCCGCGCACACAACCGTAGCGCACAAAAAAAAAAAAAAAAAAGAAACACGTTAAACGCCAAATTTTAATAATATGCCGAAGCATATACGCAAGTATTAGCGTTGTAGAGCTGAGTGAAATCCCTTCTCTGTTTTGAATGCCTTGCTTTGTGGGTCGCCTGCCGATTCCCGATCAGGCCGAGTTCCACTCGCTCCGAGGAAGTCACACAAGGAGCGCTATCATAGACAAACACTTTATAAATACTCAAATTGTGCCGTCGATGCTGTGGAAGGCCACGGTTGCCCTGGGGTCCGGGTCTTGCCTGGTTTCGTTCAGCACTGCCTCTTTCGTTCGTCACGGCCCCTCGAACTCTGTCCACGCGCACCTACCACGAGCGTCCCTTTCTCTTCTTCCTCGCCGCTCACGGGGCCGTCCATCCACGTTCAGCGTGGCTCGTTGTCTCCCACAGCTTATACGTAACGTAAAGTTTTTGACAAATTTGTTTGAATGACGTATAGATGAACTATGGGCGATTTTCATGACGTGTTTTCGAACCTACTTTCACGGCTTCGTCTTTGGACCAGCAGGCGCTGTGAATATCTGATTGGCTCAAGAAGGCTGGGGAGAGAACCTGCCGCCTCGGCTTTCTGTTCTAACCGGTAGATGCCGTCGATTTCGCGGGAGTGGCCAATGATAGTCACAAAACAGCTCTTTTTTTTTTTTCTTTTTTTTTTATACAAGCGTGGAAGGAAAGAAAGTCGAGGGGCGAGAAGGCAAGCACCGACCCCTATAATTATCACTTGGGAAAACTTTACACAGTATACTTCTATTTGCGATTATATCCGCGTTTTAAAACAGTAAATGTCTACTCATAAAATGTAGCATTCGATTGTATAGGGGCGGCGGCTGCCTTCCTCTCCTCACCAAGTTCCCACCCTGTCTAAGACACCCTGATTGTTTGAATTCTGTTGCTATTGATGTCCGCGCAAAATAGTCTCGACGATAGAAGCTCCGAGCGTCTCCAGACAACGTGACTAATAAATTTCATAAAGAAAAGATGCGGCTTTACTCGGACCCTGAATCTATAGACACACCCTCCAGATCCAGAAAGGTTAACCGAATTGCAGCGGACGTCTACCTCAAAAGGGGGGTAGGGAAGGGGGCAGTAAAATAAAACGTCCGATTCCCTGGAAAGCAGCGTTGCTCAGGATGGGCCCGCGCAGATCGAGCTGTCCGAAAGGCGCGCACACGTTCGCCCCTCGCGCAAATAACTCCACCCCGCCTGCGCCGCGCGGACGCCCCTGCGAAACCATGGGCACGCCAGCAGTGGCGACGCTGCAGCGGCAGAGCACGTTCTCGTTAAACTGGCGCGGTATTCTAAAGGCCAAGGACAGCCATGGTTTATGGTTGTTCGCGCGTGCGTTCGCCTTTATAAGTGAGTTATCGGCGTGAGAGAAAAAAAAGCTGCGAGCACGTCGGCAAGACCCGATAAACAAATGCTGTTGGGGGGACTCGTAAAGATGACTATCTCCGGTCCGGAGGAGGAGGAGGCGGGCGTGCTCATGCCGGATGCCCGTCGCGCTTCATCGATGTCTACTCTCGCGCAACACGCTCGCGCATCATAATCACGCGCTCGCGCGCGCTTCGGGAGGGCCCGAGCATGTCGGTGGCGGGCGATAAACGGCCTCATGACAGACGGGCCAGGTGCCACAGCTGCGGTCGTGTTTGCCGGCTCACCTGAGGTATACGCCTCCTCGTCCTTCGTCTGGGACTGAGGGCAAATAGAGAGGGCGTTCGGACATGGCGAAGCCAAATCCGGAATTTCCTTCTTGTGTTCCTTCCTGACAGGTTAAAGAATGAGGTCGTGCCCCTCTTCGCCGTGTGGGTACGAGCAATAACACCTAGTAGACAGGGCTTGCGTCGTTCCAGCTCAAGGGTCACCACCAATGGCTCCAAGCAGTGCAGCCAACCCTTTTCCTCGGGATTGCCGCTATACTTCGTTTACCCGTAAAGAGACACTGCGAGGGGAAAATAATATTTTAAGCCCATTTGGGATACGCGTTTTTTTTTTTTTTTTTGTGTGCAATATTTACGTTGTTAGATGCAATTTAGGTGGAGGTCACGGCCAGCTCTACGGCCCGCCCACAAATCAGTTGCCCCGCCCGTTAATATTGGATTGGCTTGGCTGCTCGGCCGAACACGCTAACAAGCCTGGTGTCTCCCTTTCCCGACATCCGGCGCTTCTAGTCTGGCGTCTGACAACTCCTGCTGGTTGAGCGAGCAGACGCGCGGCAGTCTCCGGCATCGCCTGCTATTTCACCATTGTCTATCGCCGTCTGCCATGCCCGAAGGACGCGGACATGAACGCTGCTCGTCGGCGTCCGCCTTCGCTTTCGTCCGTCTGCTATCCGCCTCTAAAAAACTTTTACAACGTCCGCAAGAATCGACCGTGAAAGCGGCGTTCTAGCGTTCCAACATGCGCTAGCGACGGTCCGATACAAGCGTCTGTCAGCGTCCTTCGATGTGCGATAAAAAACGACCGCGAGGAGTAAAAAAGCAACAAAATAAATATGCAGTCATTTCAACTTTCATTTACTTGTTTTTTTGGGTTTTTTGTTTTTTTTTTCGCACGGTTTTTGGCGAGGAAGATGAGTGAACGTCATGGCGCACAATTAAAATGTGCCCTAAACATATTCGGTTCGGTAGGTTAGGTGTACTGCAAAGTTTGAGAGCTACTTGTCTTTCGGAGCGAAATAACTGCAACATACCAGGGCTGGAGGCTATCGGGAGCTCGGCTTGACTGAAGAGATGCGAGCCGAACGCCCGCCCCAGCCACAGTGGCTTTCATACTCTTACTTGTGTAGATATGATCTCGGTAATGAAACCATGGTTGTAATTATGACGGTTGCACAATTCACAGAGCAGCGGGGCCGGTTTTACGGGAACCGCAAACGAACAAATCAAGCGAGGTCGAGCACTAGTTGACGTGGGATGTTAAGGCTTAGGCCAATCCCGCTGCGAACCCAAGCACCCTCACAGCGCTTCCGAAGGTGCGTACCAGTGCGACAGTTGTATGCTGCAAACTAGGTCGGTTGATATCTTCCTCTAAATACCTCGGTGAACGCAGGACATCTCGCACTCATCAAGAGAAGTGAACGATCTAAACGAGCTACGCTCCTTCAGCGCAACGTTCACGCGTTAACAGTCGTGTTCGTTATCCTTTGACACAGGAGTGGAAAGGCAAGGTCGGGATATTTTTTAAAAACAATAAGGGCTCTATCAAGATTATTTGTTTCTATAACAGGGAAAATATTCTCGATGAAAATACTATTGCGGCGTAGGGAAACAATTTTTGCAACGAACAATCCACGCGTCAATCATCTCTCCAACCAATGAGAGCCGAGAAATGAATCGTAGTTAACTACATTCCTGGACGCGCCCGCCTAGGCCAGGCTACTTCCACCTGAATTGAGCCTAACGCAGTAAACATTGAAGAAAAAAAAAAAAAGTCTGGTAAAAAATCTTGGCAAAAAAAGAACAACAAACAAGTCGTGTCCCAATTATGCCTTTTTTTTTTTTTTGCATTTTAGTGCATTTTTAAGGGTGAACGGAATGTAGCACATCTCACAGCGTCTCGCAGCGAGCGCGACGCTAGCACACGGCGCCGTCAAGGTGGACGCGTCTGCCGTTTCGCGTCGATTATAGGATGACGTCATTCGCTGGCCTTGCCTTCTTAGGTGGTATTGGTATGAGTAGTGGGAAAAGGCTTGGATTCCTCCCTCTCCGTTTCACCTTGGGTTCATCCAACACCTCTTAGATAACGAGACTCAGCTTCTGAATTTTCAGTCACCTAAAGAGTCCAATATGGAGTGCAGATTAGACACGACTGTGACGTCAGCGTTCGGCCAAGATTCGTCTCCAGTCAGCGAGCGCACGAGTCTGAGCCGATCGTTGACGCAGCACTCGGTGTCCAATCGATCTCCTGCGTATGCCTCCATGACGTTAAAGATACGGCGGCCTTGTTGTCTGCGAGGCGTTGGTTTGATACGATTGTGCGTGAATATGCGACTGTAGTGTGCGGCGCCCGCCGCGATGACGCTGGGACTTCAGCAGAGTACGACAGTGTTAATGCCCGTTCATACTGCTGCGTTAAAGGTTACGTTACCTTAACGTAACGTAACTTAACCGTTCGCTTACGTTGCGCTTACGTTGCGTCTGCTTACGTCGAGCTTGGCACGTCCACACAGCACTATTTTTTTACGTTAAAAAGATTACGTCTGCTTTTGTCGAGGTATTCGCGACTCTAGCGATTTACAGGTGTGCACCATCGGGCAAATATGGCAATCCAAAGCAGGTCATGCCGTGTCAGGTGCCTGCTTAACGCACGATGCTCGGGTTTCAGCAGGCAAGCATTAGACTGAAAATGATATTCCCCGATTTTTATTTGCTGCGTTTCAAACGTTTCAAGCAAGCTTCGACAGGCTCGACCTTTTCCTGGGAAGCGATGGAAGGACTGCGGTGCTGATGAGCGTTGATAAACGTACAATGTCTAGTTCACGCGGTAGCGTAGGTATACGTTCAGAGCGATTTGGGAAACACGCTGATACGACAGTAAGGGGACAACGTTCCATCGCTCCAGCCGACAATACGTGATCACAGAAGCCACAGGAGACGAGCGAAAATGGCGAAAGGACCTGTTTCGTTTAGCTCAGTCCTCTCCCGCTAAATACCGTTTTCTTTTTTTTCTTTTTTTTTGTGTGTGAAGTCGCGAATGAAGGATATTCACTGGCGGTCATGGTGCGTGCTGACGGTGAGCTTCCACAGTTATTTTGCAACGTGCATTCCTCACCATCAAGATTGCCGGTCTTAGCAGCTTATTAACGTGAGCTCGTTCTGAGCATGTGCTCTAAACAGCGCCCTCAAATATTCACTGGACGCCATATTTGTGGGGGCTGTTTAGAGCGCATGCTCAGAACGAGCTCACTTCAATAGGCTGCTAAGACCGGCACTCTTGATGGTGCGGAATGCACGTTGCAAAAGAACTGTGGAAGCTCGCCGTCAGCACGCGCTCAGCATTCGCGCACACAGATATGGCCGCCAGTGAATACTCCCTATACCGCCTCAACAAGTCACCGGCACATCCGTACCTCGCATTCCGCGTGTTGCAACGCTTAGTACGAAGCACGGATGTGCCTGTGACATGCGGTCGTATCTCGACGTAAGCCTAGGAAAGTTGCGTAACGCATGAAAACGGTGCTTTGTGAACGAGCCTTTACGACCGCAAGTCACCCGCATACACCCTTGCTACGTAAATGGACCGATCTCACCAGCCAGTTTTGTCGCGCCACCGGCGCCGGCGTCCATCGTGGTCTAATCGTGGTAGCTGCAGTCTTTCTGCACGCGCGACTACTCCGCTGCGGGTCCGTGCGAGCAGAAGACGAGACGGCACGAGACATGTGGCGTGCACTGACACCTGCCTTCTGTGAGCTACAGTAATGGCGGCGTCACGCATGCGTGGAACGCTTAGTGAGAACGTCGTGGCACGAATGTTCCAGTGACTTCCAGTGAGTTCCAGTGACCAGAGTTGCATATAATTTAAAGGGAAGATGGGGCGGTTCTGCATTTCAGAAAAAAATACTTTAAGTGTGTTCATTCGGCCGTTAGAATAACAGATATCAGAATTATATTCCAATGCGACGCGCCGGTGAGCTATAAGAGCAATTTCAAGATAGGGCTGAAGCCCCGCCTCCCTAGCCTTGGGCAGCCAAAAGACCCGTCGATGACATCGCGGACAGCGACTGTCTTTCGCGTTTTCTCGCATTTAACAATTCTTGCGCGGAAAATGGTTTGGGTATTCGGATTCATAAGGTAAAAATACACTAGAATTTACTTCTAACTCATTTTTTTTCAAGAAGCTCCGGAGCTTCCCTCTAAGGTAACGTAAGAAAACTCAAGTAAAACGCTCCTTTGTGAATCAGCCTTTAGAGTAATGAATGACTCGGCGATGATATCCATATGCTCTCGGCTGAATCGGCCCACCCGAAAAGCAGATTGAGATCACTCTTCCAGATGCAAAAGAAGAATGACAACCCTGTCTCTGTACGTTTCCCTAACAAGGCCAGCGACTGCGCATCAACCAAATTCGAGCTAAACGCCCCGAGATCCGAGAAAGGGGCCCGCGTATAATACGGTCCCCGCGTTCCGGACACATAAATTACTCGCCGAGAAACCGTCACCGCGCCACTTGACGAAAATAAACTAAAAGGCGGCCGCATTCCGTCGTGAGATCCCAGAAACTCCCGAAGAGAGAAAAAAAAAAAAGTGGGAAGGCCCTGCCCACGTGGTGGTGGTGGTACTCGATATATACTCCCGGAGGAGAGCAGTCGGCCAACGCGAAGACGTATACTATATGGGCCTCCGTCGCGGCGGTATCAGATGCCGCCGGTGGCAGCTCTGTTGACGATAATCCCCGAATTTACGGTCTGCGTCGAGCTTGCTTCTTTGCGAGTCGCCACCTTATCGAGGTCCTCCTTCTCCTCTCTCGACGTCCGAGGGACTGCCCGCATATGCTCCGCTCGCCCGCGGCTGCCGTCTTTCGCGACGGGATTAGGCAGGGCCAGGTCGGAATTATATGCCGGCAACGTTTGCCGACTCACCGACCGACCAACGGCGATGCTTGCGGAGATGGCACAACTGACATCTCGGTTTCGGTCATCGCACTTTTCATTTTGCTCCTAAAAAAATAAGAAAAAAAAATTATATTTTTTTACTGTGTTTGTTTTGTCGAGTTGAGTCTGTCGTAAAACCTAACTCGGTGAACTTGGGGAGGGCGGGAATACAGGCTGAAGGCTAGAGTCTTGCCACGCAGCATCCTTCTCATTCGCTCACGGTCAAGTGAAATCGAGTTCATCGCGACCGGCCCGGTAAACCGTCCACTGATTGAAGATTCGCCCAATCAAAAGCGGACTTAAAAAAGAAAAAGAAATAGTTTGTCCGTTTAAATATATTACCCTCTATCGGAGTCAGCTTGGCCGGCTCCGTATCGGACGACATCTGCTCGTTAAATAAAGAAAACAGGGATATGTTTTTTTTTTCTTTTCTTCTTCATTCAGCTTGTGAATCTTGTTACGTACGTGAAAAGAGACATACAGATCGATGCCCCGTTTGCATAAAATTACGTCCAAAAAAGGCTGTTTTTGTTTCTTTTTTTTTTTTTAAAGACGCATTTATATTTTTGACGTATCCCACTTAAAATATTGACGAGGTTAGCGCATGGGTTGTAATAGGGCCATTCCCGTTCTCGTGTTTCACAAATGCTTTTAATGAGGCGTGCATGCAATCACGATGTATTTCTATTTCTCCCAGCCGGTCCTGGTGGTCGCACGTATGTTTGTTGCCAGCGTAGTGCACGGGTGACACAATCAATGATGAATGGATAAAACGTGTAAAGGACGGCACGGGTCACACATCTTCCCTTCGAAAATCTGTGCTGGTCGTCTCGTCTCTCGAGTGTCTTTCGTCGATGTGTTGCATCATCTGAGTGCTCTTCTTCAGTCTTGAATCCATCAATACATCCAACTGTGGTTACCAATAGGACGCAGCTTCCTTAGTCATCGGACAATTTGACGTCACATAATACCGACCAACTGCAACGCTATCGAAGTCTCTCGGAAGCTGGCTAACAAAGATACACGCGTATCTATAGCACTGTTAAGGGCCGCCCACACTAGCGAGAAAACGCGCGTGGCACGCCGATCGCGGCAAGTAACAAAATGTCGCCGAAGCACAGTCAGCGCCACGAGCGCGTGCAGAGACACGCCCTTTATCTTCCCGCTTAACCGATTTATCGGCGCGCCGGGCGCGTTTTCTCGCTAGTGTGGGCGGCCCTTTATTCTCATTCGTTTTTTGTCCTATTCTATAATGCCCGAACAGATGCAGCATGGATAAAACGGTCAAACAGTGCGGTCTCTCTGACTGGACGTTGGAACTTCGGTAGTCCTTGGGACCCCTTGACGTCATACGAATCCCACCCATACGAGTCATACCGCGGAAAACACAGGCGCCGAAAACTGCACCTTATACTTGTTCCGCTCGGCTGCAGACAAAGACGTTGTGCCGAGACAAGCGTCGCCTGAGCGCTTCGCCGCTTTTCTCCGATAGGGATCGGAGACCGGCCGAAACAGAAATTAGAGGGTGGGGACTGTACACAACACGCCTGGCGTAGTTTATGGGCCTTTTATTCAAATGAGGACGTCGACGTTGGCTGCGGCAACTATCGGCCTCGGCCGCGAAACTGTCGGGGTGAAGTTCAATGACGAGTGCACGCGCGCTCACGACTGGGCGCACCAACACGTGCGTGCGTAGGCAGTCGAACGACGCGCGCGCACCGAACGCTGTTCTCAAAAGCGGCTCCGCCGCGCTTCGTGAGAATTACACCATGCAGTTAGGTAGCGTGTATTTCGTCTCTCGGAAACTGAGAAGCTTCAATGAGCCCCCTTCTTCCGCTAGTTTTGCTTTTGCGTTTGTGTTGTTTTCGCGCTTTGTGAATTTGTGTTTTTCTCATCCTGGATGTTGTTGGTACTGGGTGGTCATGATGTTCGCAGGTATAAAACCCGGAAGCGTAAAGCGTCACGAATGTTTCGTCCCCGGCCTTTGGAGGCGGACCTGCTTGCGTTCTCTTCTGATTTGAACGATGCTGCAGATTACATAATATGTATTTAGTTATTTATTTCTTACGCAAGGTGTAACTGGAAACCAGGAACTGCACTTTCCTTAATCTCGCGCAAGATGTTTTTTTTTTTTTTTTTTGCTTGGAGATTAAGTAGTTTATGCTTTTAAGGGACATTAAAGTGGATTTTGAGTTTGCTTTTTTATGAGGATAACTCACTATATACGCTTCACCAGTGTCCTAAAAAAAAATCCCAAATAAGATCACTCGTTTTTTTAATATTAAAAACTAGATTAAACATTGCCACATGTATGATTACAACCTTTTGTTTTTCCATTGCATGTTTGCTACGCGTAGATTGAGTTTCCAACAGAAAAACAAGATTAGAAACCAGTTTAGTGGCCCTTTATGTATCATGCAGTTTCTGAATAGGCGCAGAAGCCAGTAATGCCTCTTAATGCAGCATATTTTCTACATTTATTCTCTGGTTATGCTACTTCTTATATATATTAACTCGAGCTGGATTTTATTACACCCGGCAACAGTTTGAAACTAACGAATGTCATCTCTTCCTAACCTTCTAGACCTTCGACCTTTATCGCCTGCGCAGCGATCTATCTGCAAGGCGATTTCTCAATTCGCTCAAAGGCTGCTCGCCGGGTCGTCTAAGCTGGACCGGATGCCGCACAGTCCGTACTAGTTGTCTGGCCGTGAGACATAATGCACGCATACGTATACTGACGCTGAAGGAGCAGCTGCTGGCGTCATTCCCGACGAAGAACAAAGAGCGGGTTGGTAAAAATACATCAATCAAAGAAATAATAATAAAAAAAAAAAAAACTCGCAGGTACAAGGACACAATGTGCTGTCTGTCCTTGTCCCTAAGTGTTTTTATTATTTCTTTGATTCCTGCCATTCCCGCCTCACACAGAATAGGTCCCATCGTCGTGCGTAATCTATCACTATAACGGAGGCAAAAAAAAAAAAAAAAATTCAATCATACAGTTTTTTTAGAGTCCTCCCGCCCGGAAGGTACACCATCTTCTATCGGGGTATCGGAAGATTACTACCCGAGCTCCGTCATGTGTCGACATTTCAAACGTAGCCATGGTCCTTCGCACCATCTAACGTTTTTCACGAAAGAACACCGAGAACGAGGAGCAAACATCGCTCCAAGTTTCTAATACATAACTAAAAAAAAAAAAAAAAGTGGCAAAGGATAGGACACGCCAAACAGTCCCCAAGAGCTCGGCGGTCGTTTTGCCGCGCTTGTTTGGGTCTGCGTTTTCTTGGCCAAACGACGCAAAGCGGAGGAAGGGAGAAATCGGCGGCGCGAAATGAGCCCAGACAAAAACAATAACGGCAGTCAGTTGCACACGCCATAACAAACACCCCCGCCGTTCGTTCGGACGGCGGGCAGGCCGCGACGCCGGTGGAATGACACCTCCATCTAGGAAACGAAAATTTCGGTGATCGATAGGGCCGTCCAATCTCCTCTCTTTATCTCTCTCTCTCTCGGTGTCGGGTATTGCGGCGCCAACGCCAGCTGCCGGCAATCACGGCCCGCTGAAGTGGATACAGGGTGATGGCTATCGGGCGTCACGAACCCGACACTGCGAGCGGGCCGAATGCTGAGGGCCAATATTTTAGGGAGACAGACCTATAGACGCCCTCCCGCCTTCGTGCTCGCCATGCCGCCGTCATTGCTGCTGGTGATGTTTTCTTGGCCTCGCCCGCATCTATAGACTTCGAGGTAGAACAAAGCCGAGGCCTGCACGTGCAAACTCGAAAAGTGAGGTACAGTCGCCTGTCTCATAATGGGCGCGACGCTGGCACGCGGCGACTCCGGTACTGACGCGTCTGCCGTTTTGCGGCGACTGAGCTTCGGCGTGTTTGCTGCATGGGGCGAGTTGGGAATCCACCAGCGTATGAAGTCCCGCGGAGGCCTTATCTTTTTGGGTGGGTTGTATTGGTTCAGCAGGCGGGCTCAACATGGTAGTGTCGCGGCGCGCTATCAAGGTAGATGATTAGACAGTGCAATCAATCGACACTCTGATTACAGCACGCTCGGAGCTCAGGATTTGTTGAGTTTGGCCATATATAGACTTCTTTTTTGAATGAGCTTCAGGGGAAAGTATACGGCGTTGGTTGTTGTTGTTCTTCTTTGCGGCCGGAGGTTGCTGAAAGAAGACGTCTTATCTAGATGCGGGGTGAGCTATATTTTAGGAAGAATGGATGGCGGGTGGCAGACTGTGGAAGGCTGGCGGAGGCCGCCGCTCCCAACGCCTTCTCGCCCTTTCCTTTAGAAGCTGGAGATGGTCGGTTTTGTACAAAAACCGGGCAACTTTATTTTTTATGAATACCTATAGACCAACAAGCCGTTTACAGACAAGTCTGCGTTCGCCTGCACCAAGGGAAGCGACTGCGTATGTGCCGACAGCAGCGCCACCGCGCCGCAATGACGTCAAATCCGCTGAACGGTGAATATTGTTTGCAATTGAGTTGGCGAAATCCCAGACAATGAGGGAAGATCGATCCACTGTGCACTGATTTTATAGTTGGAGATCACCATATCATTCGTACTGTACATTAGTTGATTTGAAGTGGCCGGTCTCAGGTTATGGGACCAACTCCAACTCATCAAACAAACATTGAATTGAATGAGATTTATCCAAATTGGTTTCGTCGACTGTGTTTATGACAATGCGAGCATCCAGTCTTTGCCTGAAGTCACTGCTTAGGTTCGATGTGCTGGGGAAAAAAAAAGAAGGGTTGTGGCATGTCTTGGATAGGACAATCTGGATTGCGTTTGCTGGTTAACTTGGGTAATTGTCCCGGTTGGCTACTGTGGGCAAAAAAAGGGGGGGGGGGGGTATTAAATGAGAGGTTGGAAGAGTAGAAGAAGTAGAAAATAAAATTCGTAAAAGTTACGAGTCTTGAACACTACAGACACGGCACTGTTCACGAACAGGTTCATCATATATGTGGGCAGTCCAGGCCAGTTTCCTTTAGAAAACAAGCAAGAGCTTTTATGGTCTTTGCTTCTTTATGGGGTACGTCCCCGGCACCAAGCACCTTTTCCACAAAAAAGAGTCGGTTATCCAGGAATGCAAGTGTGCTTTTCAATTTGCCTCTTTCTACATCGTAGAAACCACGATCGGAAATGATGTTCTGAATTGTTTCAACGAGATCCAAACTTGGACACTCTGGCATTGTAGGTTGGTCGATGCGATGAAGTAATTTTTGTGTATATGCTACACCAAGTCTTAGGGCTCATTCACACTGGAAGCGGATCCGCGTTCGCAAAGCGGTTGCGAACGCGGTTGTATAAGGATTCAGTACAATTGCACGCGCACACGATGACATCAAATGCGCGTGCAATTGCACTGGATCTTTATACAACCGCTTTCGCAACCGCTTCGCGAACGCGGATCCGCTTCCAGTGTGAATGGGGGGTTAGTCCGTGAATGACAGTCTCTACCTGCCCTGGCATGCCACGTGGAAGGTGGAATGACAGATGTGTATTTAAGGCATAGAGGGGCCGCACTGATATGAAGCAGTGTGCCGAAGGTTTGTTGTTTTATTGATGGCGAATTTATTAATAAGGAACGGATGTCATTTTTGAAGTATGGTACTTTGAGATTTGAAGTAAGTGAATGGGCAGATTTGGCACCAGCATCAGCTGCCTCGTTTCAAGATATACGACAGGGACTAGGTATCCATTAAAATTCGATACTGTGCCCCTTGTTTAAACATGCCTAGAAATTTAGTAACTTATCGAGGACGATTTGGTCGTTTTGACTATATCGTAAAAATGTGCGTAACACTTGAAATGCCGGCTTACATTCCCAAAATATTGTCCGTGGTTGGGGCGGCTTCGACAAGATAAATTGAAGGGCTTGATGAATTACGTCTAATTTGGATACTGTAGGCGATGTTTTGTGGCTAACTTTAAACGTTTTCGTTGTGAGACGTTTTGGAGCAACAACACGCCCTGTTGAACTATCGGAAACTGTTTATCTATCGGTATAAACAGGATTCATTGAAGCGTGATTACACAATATTCTAGATAACGTAAGTTGCACAATCGTAGCTATTGGCGTGTTTGCTTTCTTATTGATTCCATCTATTTCAACTTTGACGTTAGGCACAGGAAGTCTCCATAGTGGTAGTTTCAAAATCTTAGATGGCGCAAGGTCATCGGGCAAATAAGGTTTCATTCGTAACAGAGCTCCTGAGTAGCTTGATTGCTGTCATTTAAAGTCAATATTGGCAAGAGGATGATTGGCACGTTTTGTAATATGTATTAAATTGAATCTTAATGATTCTAACATTAGTAAGACTTCTACTGGTGCGTCGTGAGTCTCTGCGATTTTACACACTGTCAAAGTACAAGCCGGAAGTCCAAGACAAGCGCGAATAGCACGTGCTCGTATATTTTTGATTGTCTTGAGATTTGCTCAACACGTACCACCAAGTATGTGAAGATTATACCGAAGCAGACCTATAAATAAAGCCCAAGATAGCTGCAAAAGAGCTGGCACTGTTGCGCCCCACGTAGTGCCACTAATAAAGCGAATAAGGTCGACGAAGTTTGTGAGTTTCTTTTTTAGTGTCCCTGTCAATCCCCTGTCTATGCATATTCCAAGGAACATATGTCTAGTTACGTAGGAAACCGTTTGATCACGAATACGTAGGAACTATCGATTAATAATGCGTCGAGTAAATGCAATAGTAGCTGATTTGGTGGCAGAAAGTTCAAGGCCTCGGTGGCAATAGTCTTGATGAGGCCTCTTCAATGCAATTTGTACCCTTGCCTTTGCTTGCAGCGAAGTAGAGCCAGATGCCCATATGCAGATATCATCTGCATACAATGATGCATTAACGTTAGATGGTAAAATTTGGGAAAATCTAATTAGTGTTATAGTATTAAATAATGTTAGCCTTACGACGCCTCACTGAGGAACACCTCTAGTGACGTAGCGATTGATTGTTTCACCCTCTTGTGTTGTCATAAAGATTGAACGTTTTGAAAGGTAACTTGTTATTCATACGTAGAAGCGGTCTTACACCAACTTCCCGTAGCGTTTGAAAGATAGTATCATGTGTGGCACGATCGAATGCTCCTTTCACGCCCAGGAAAGCAGCGATCGTGATATTGAGTTGAGCTCGTTCCTCTCCTACGAAACTGACAAGGTCAATAACAAAATCTATTAAGCTGCGGCCTCTGCGGAAATCATGCATTATTTTTCGGGTATGCATTTCGTTGCTCGAGATATCACTCTAGGAGCCTATTGATCATATTGTCCATCAATTTTCCCACACAGCTTGCAAGTGCTACAGGGCGGTACGATGAGAGGAGCAGTGGCGACTTTCCTTGTTTTAGAAAAGAAACAATTCTTGCCCGTTGCGATGCATCGGGTACTTATCCATCTGCCCAAGACTGATTGAAAACTTTTAACAGCCAATTCCTAAGATCTGCACCTGTGTGAAATAAGAAGAGTGTTATGTCATTTGGACCGGGAGAAGACTTGGGTTTTATGGATGCAAGAGTTCTAGTTCCCATATAGAAAATAAGCCGTCCAAGATAAGTTCATAAACTGCAAGTGTATTACTCCTATACATTCTAGTATTCGTTTGTTGGGTCGTGTTTTGAGTGAGAGTGATGGCAAAATTCTTTCGCAATTGATTTTGCGGAGCGTTTCGTTGATCAATGAAAGTGCCCGGAGCGGGGGATATTGTTGGAAAGTTGTTTTGAGTCCTCCGGAGGTCTTCCGAATCGTGCTACATGGTTTTCGGGGATAACCTTTTGCACAAAATCATTGGTATCGACGTTGGTCAAGCTTACCTAAATCACAGCTTATATTTTTTTTTCTGTAGCCCTTTCGCCACATGAACATCTTCTGTTAGTTTAGATCGTCTTGCACGTCTTTCCGCCTGTCGTTGTATTGCGCGGAGACGTTCATACTCAGCATCATTTACTGTTCGATTGTCTGGAAGTTTGTAACTGTGCGTGGATGATTTTGCGGAACAGATAATCGCATGTTCAAAATCGGAGATTTTAGTCATTTTTCCGTCTTTTTTTCATCGCCTCTTCAGATTCTTGTTTTTTTTTATTATTTTCGACTAATCCGTCAAATATGCTATAAGTGGGTATATGGTCACTTCCACGTGTTTCTACATCTGTGAACCATCTAGCATGTAATGCCAAGCTCGACCTCACAAACGTTAAGTCAAGTCAACTGCTGTTACTTGTTCCATGGAGGTATGTGGTAGTTCCGTCATTCAAAAGGGATGGGTTATGAATATTTGCTATATCAGCAAGTCACTTCCCACGAGGATTTTTTTTTAACACTGCCCCATCGGTGGTGATGGACATTAAAATCGACAGTGATGATGTAGGGTGGAGGGACAGTATTCAGAACGTTTTCTAGACGCGTTGTTCATCAAATTTTTATTTCGGCGGTATGTATGTCGCAATTACCGTGAAAGAGGCATGACCTTCCGAAACTTTTGCAAAAATGTACTCCTTGTCCTCGCGAGGGGGAATAGTTATCGACGGATGCATAATATTACTCGGTTCTCCACGGAAGTAAATAACGATTCAAATTTTTCGTACCCTGACAATCTAAGATTTTGTGGTAATTCTGACTCGAATATTGCAATAATGGGGTATTAGTACTTAAAAGCTAACTGACGGAAGTCAGACAGCCTTGACCTTAACCCCCGTGCGTTCCATTGAAATACTGTAGCATTCTTATAAG
The DNA here is from genome assembly GCF_016920785.2 of Ixodes scapularis. Classification (NCBI taxonomy): domain Eukaryota; kingdom Metazoa; phylum Arthropoda; class Arachnida; order Ixodida; family Ixodidae; genus Ixodes; species Ixodes scapularis. Next base: position 32,809,575 of record NW_024609857.1, read on the forward strand.
TCGTTTACATTAGCTGGGATCTTGTTTTATTTTAGCAAACCTTGGTTTACAAAAGAACTACGGAACTTGACCCATAGAAGACAAAGAATTTATCGGGCCTATAAGAACAATTCGTCGCTTGAAAATATCGTCAAACTAAAAACGATAACCAATAATCTGAAAACAAAAATAGAACAAGCAAAATCATTTTTCTTCAAGTCATTTCAAACTAAATTTAAAGTAAATCCTAAAGAACTTTGGAAATACATAAAGAGAAATAAAAAAGATAACGTATCTATTCCTGCTCTCGTGAAACTATCATCTGACGACAGTAGCAGGTGTTCCATTGCAAGGAGGGCCCTGACTTCTGGAAGGTTTTCGGGAAGGGGGGGGGGGGGGGGGGGGGGGGGGGGGGGGGGGGGGGATACCTTTAGGATGGCTTGGTGTGCCCGAAAAAAATTGGATTCATTAGCTGGCTCATGTCATCTTGCTCATGAGAATCAGATCGCGGCAGGTGTGAAGATGGTGTAGCTTTCGAGGGCCGGTAGTTCTTGGATGGCTGAATATCGGCCGATGCACGTCGTCCTTACGAGGTAGGTGGTGTTACAGAAGATCCTTGATTTGGTTCCCGGGTGACGTTTACTTGTTTCTCCTTGTTATTGTGCTCCCTGCACATTTTTCTTGGACGTTTTAGTATTTTGGTGTAGGTGGTCTGCCGTGACGTTGCTTGTTGAGGCTGAGATACCTCAGCAGGTGCTCGGACAATTTCAGGATTCGGTGGTGGTGCGGGGCGCGTTAGATTCCTTCCGTTCAGCATGCTAAAGCGGAACGCTGTGGACGCGGCTTGCTTTTGTGAATACCCAGAAAAAGTTTGTGGATGATTCCTGCCACTGTTACCAGATTTCATTTCGCGCTTGTTGGTGCAGTCCTTGTAACGATGTGGTCCTGCACAGACCTTACAGCGTTGAGGTCCCCCGCAGTATTTCGTAACATGGCCTTATCTTTGGCACTTGAACCAATGCACGGGAGCTCCGAAATATTCCTCGACCGGGTGACTTGTGAAGCCACGAAATACACGCTGATGCGTCGGCCGATCTGTGCGAAATATTAGGACGAAACTTTCCGATGTTTTTTCTTCTACGCTCCCATCCACTTTCTCATGATACGCTATTTGTCGCTGCACAGATCTGACGCCGTTGTCAAATATATTAGTGCAGAGTTAGAGTATTCGAGAGGAACGTTCTTGACTTTCCCCAAATCCCTCGAATACGTCTGGGGCACGTGTGCAGTGACTTCTAGGTTGCCCAGAGATTGCGGAGCTAGTAACTTGCGTGCCGAGGAGAGCGAAGGCACATTCATTGAGAGGCTACCGTCCTTGTTGATTTGATGAGAAATTATGTTCTCCTGCGTAAACGTAATGAAGTCATTTGCTTTTGAGTTGGGGTTTACTTGCCAAAATGATCTGAATCCTGTTGGCTCGAAGCTCACGGGGATGCCAGATGGTTTGTTTTTTCGATATGTCACCCGAGTGAATGGTGTTGAATCCTCGTTGTCGTTATTCGCGTCAAGAGAGTAGCACGACGTCTCGTCGTCATCCTTTTAGGTGTTCCTACCTTGCACACCCCTTTGAAAGGGATCATGACGTGTCTCGTTAATGCTGTTATTTTTACAACGGGGCTGTTAAGGGCTAGATTTCCCAGGATCGTGTCCGTCCTCAAATGGCCTGATGACACAAAACTCTGGACAGCTACCGCCATCTTTAAGCGACGGTGGCAGCCAGACAACTGGCTTGTCGGGTGTCTGGTTGCCACAGTTGCTTATAAATCGTGGCAATCTTTCGCGCTTTCAACTCTTGATTGCCGACTTTCGGCCGGCCATTACTTCATTCCCACCGTAGTACAAGCTTCGCTAATCTTCCTTCTTCACCAGAGTGGAAAGGCTGAAAGTTTTTAGTCGAGTGGTTCATTGTAGTGCTGCTTCATGGATGATGCTAAGACGCGGATCGGGAACTTTGTAGCCTGTGGCCGCCTCTTGCAGCTCACGGCAATGGGTCTTTGTCCATTCTCGGCCAGCGAGTCGCCGAAGTGCACTATCGCCAACGGTGATGTGCTGAAATGTAAAAAGGTGAGTAGGAAATAATGTGATTGCTTAGAACCGGAGCCAGCAAATCGAACTTCCTACTCTATGCACTTCTTCCTTCCTTGGTAACACAGAGACAGAGTGCGCAGTCTCATACATTGCAAAACTATATGTAGCGTCTTTTTTTTTTCATACATTATATATGTTCCTATGCTCCACGTACTAAACTTAGGTCTTGCTTACACATCTTCCTATGCTCCACGTTCGCATTCACTAAGCTTATTCGGAACGCGCGAACAGGGTCTTATCTCGTGGGAGCTCTATCCTGGCGGCACCCGAAGAACTGCTCTCTAGGACGTAGCGCTTAATGGAACGGTCGGAATAGGCAAGGCCGCTAGCTCAAGGCCAAAACCGCTGTTGGATTAGAAATGAACACAGCAAGTTTGCCTGCGAGCAACTTACGCTTTTCGCCTCATTCAGTAGAAGCATCAGGTGCTTGCTGACTGAATCATTCGATCACGGACTATTTCGACAGTCCACCTATCCATCTTCGCGCTAGAAGGTGGAGGTACGTAAAGATTGATCGGCCGGCAAAATCGCTGTTGCGTCCATGGGCTAGCGAGTGGCCTCCCCTGCTCGGAGTGCTCCGCTGAGTGCCACCTCTTGAAGCACGTTCTCCGGCCGTGCCAGGGTAGCGGTCCCATGAGATAAGACGACAGTGTGGGCGCATTCCGGATACGTTTGGTGACCACTGTACCTATGTGCTTCACGTTCCTATTACTACACCTTGTCGTAAACGCATTGGTCACTCAGCAAAATGTTACTTAATTAAAAGGGCTAATTTCGAAAGCATGCACGTAACCGGTCAGAAATTTCCCCCCAGGCGTATATTTCTTTAGCGACGTCTCCAAAGTAGAGAGAATATATCAGCTTAAGAGGAAGTACGAAATGATCACGGCCGGCCAAATCACTCCGTAACGCCTTCGCCAGCCGTCACCTCGGCTGTGCGTTTCGCTACCACCCCTCAAAATCTTCGGAAACAATTGAGAAACGCAGTGTGGCTTCTTGGTTTTACGTGCCTCCTGCCCCGTCTGCACACACAGCCTTCCTTCCACAACCTAATTTTCCTTACAGCCTCGAGCCCCCTCTGCCGCCCACGCCCGTCGTATAATACGGCCGAGAGCGGCGTCTTAACCAGAGCACGTTTCGAAAGAGTGCGCCTCTAGTCGATTACGGCCTTCGCGACCGTCGACGTCCCCTAACGCAGATTGAATTGCTTCGCGTTGCCCAATGTAATCTCCGTCGTCACAGCTTGACACGTGGCACCGAAGGCCGAGACCCCCCGAACCACACAGAGAGGTCACAGGAAATACAGGATGGACCCAGTACCACTTGGGGGGGTAGACCTGATCGTGACGTCATCTTTTGTGTATCAGCGACCCCAAAGGGGTAGACGCGTCCGTCTTGGCATCGCCGCGACGACGCTGACGCAAGCTAGGAAACGCTGCGTGGACCCACTATTGATGACGTAGGGAGGGGGAAAGGTGTTGGCCTTCTCTTCTATGGGTGGCATTGGCGGAGCCCCCTCCATTCGGGTCACGCAACCCCGAGGGACTGGAAACGCTACCGTTGCGAGACCGTGAATCGAGACGTCCGTCGTGGTGCTCAGGGTTTCCGACGACGATGGAAGGCCAAAGTAACGAAGGAAATTAACAAACATAAAAAAAGAAATCTCTAAAAAAAAAAGATTTTAGATTATTTGAGAAATAGAAACGACTCAAAATTGCCGGCCAACGTCGTCGCTTTTCCAATTTTAGGACAAGCGATGGAAAGAGGGAGGTCCAACCCAAATATCGATCGTGTTTTTTTGTATTTCATTTTTTTTTCTTCGGATTTTGGATTGTATACGATGCGATGCTGCCCGAAGCGAAACCCGCCGACACGATATATGTGTTGAGTGACACGACTTTTCTGCCCTCCTAACTCGGTGGCGTTTTCTGTTCGCCGCATTTAGAACGCGTCTCCTCGAATCATGCATTCCTCCCGAAAACTTCACTCGGAATCCTACGTTGATCTCGGGACTCATAGGAACATCTCATTTTTTTTATTCCTGCACGTCATTGGACAGGCGGTTTAATTCTTGGTGTCTGCAAATATAAAGGGAGAGGGGGGTACCTTTTTTGTAGATGTAAACTCCCTTGTTTTCTATTTGTACCCAACGTTTTTGTGTGATGCGAGATTATGATACTTTGAGATTCAACGAGTAAAGAGATGTCAACCTGAATGTTGCTCTGGTCAAGACCAGCTTAGGAAAAACGATGCCTTCGAAGTGAGTGGCGTATAGGTGGCCATTTTCCTCCGAGATTTCGAGGGCGCGAAGCCTCTCCTGAAGTTATTATGTTGCAACCAATTGCATTGTAACAAACAACTTGAGTAACGCACGGCCGCGGCTTAATACGCTCAAGCTTCTCGCTTCCTGATTGGCTCCTCGAGGCTCTTATCAGCGAATGCAGCCAGCTCATTGGTTGCGGAGCTATAGACCTTTGCAAAAATCGCCTTCTGCGCGCTACCATCCACAGCTACCATCTTTCTCTGCTGGCTTGTGGAACGCCGGACGCTGCGCATACGTCCACAGCTCAGTGACTCTGCTTTTTTCGCCCTCGTGATAAGCGATGCAAAGGTCTGTAAAAAGATGCTCGGGATCCCCATGTTTATTGAGCTGTCGGTGTCGGTGACTGTGAGAAAGAGAGAACTTGCGAAAATTATTCATACATCATTTTGGATGTTCTCGAAAAATTCAATATAACCATGTATAAAGTCAACTTAGTAATAATTTATTTATTTATTTACAGAGTACCTACATCGCCTCGAGGGCATTATTGTAGGAGGGGCAGGAAATAACACACATACATAAAAAACACAAAGTCATCACTTGACCGCACAGATTAGATATACAGCCGAGAAACAAAATACACCGTTGTCCAAGGTGCTCACCACATCATCAGGCAGCAAGTTCCACTCTCTAATTGTCTTTACAAAAAAAAAAGAATGACAGAAGCAGTTTGTTTTATAGGAATATTCAAAAACTTTTCTAGAGTTATCACCCCTATCTGAAACATACGTTGGCCCCAAAAGATACTCATTCTTATTAATACCAGTATTATTATAATAAATGCGATGGAAAAACTTCAATCTTAATTTTTGCCTTCGAATGCTCAAGGGCTCCCATCCCAGCATGGTTTTAACCTCTGTCATACTAGCGTATGGATCGTAGTTGTTACTAACAAATCGCGCTGCTTGATTTTGAAGTTTTTCTAATCTATCGATCAGATACTGCAGGTAGGGATCCCATATAACGCATGCATAATCAAGCATTGACCTTACGTGCAAGAAGTAAAGAGTTTCTTTTACGTGTCGGGGCGCGTGTTTGAAATTTCTACGGATAAAAAACAACATCTTACTGGCCTTATTAATTGAGTAGTCAATATGCTTATTCCATTTAAGTGATTGGTGAAAATAAACGCCAAGATATTTACATTCAGAGACATTACCGATTGTCAGGTTTTTGATAGTATAACTTGTTAAAAATTTAGAGACGTTTCTAGCAAAATTAACGAGGTTACATTTTCCAATATTTAGGCTCATGTTCCATTGGTTACACCAGTGTGCTACCTTATCTTGTTTGTATGTTTACACAGCCGAACGTTATGGTCAGCCTCAATGGGCGTCTGGTGTCTCAGTTGTAGACGATAAATTTAGCCACTAGAGTATACAACTCATAGTCTGGGGTCTTTAACGTGCACCACGCAGTATTGGTGATACACTCGACCGCACGTCGGTATATACGATGCTCATCCAAATTGAAACGGGCAAGAGGGAAGGGGGAGGGGGAGGGGTATTTCTGGGCTCTGCATACAGCGCGAGTTATTGTATACACGTGCTCCAAGCTGAGGAGTTCTCTAACTCCATCGGCCAGCGATCCCTCTTCAAAAGTCAACATCGCGCATCACTTAAAACAAAAGTAGGTAAAGCAATTTTTTTCCTGGCAACTGAACTCAAGTTAAATGTAGGATACGCCGAGTTCGACCCTTGCTATACGGTTGAACAGATGTTGCTCAAGGATTGTCTCAAGTTACGCGTCCCGCATGACTAGACTGCGTGCTTGCCTCGGCGGGAGCTTCGAGAAAGGTAACTTCAGAGAAACAAACGGTTCGAGACAAAGAAACACTGTTGATAAAATACTGTTGCGAAAGTCGACGAATGGCTTGAGCAGTAAAACAGCACCCGAGCGCCGCGATCTTCGCGACTCGGGCTTCTCAGCGCTTGATGGAGTTTTCGATGACGAAAAAGAAAAGCAGATTGCCCAAGAAGAAACCTACCCATTGCCTCTGAAATGGAATGCGCCCATGAAAAGTTTATGCTAGGTGTATGTCTTCGAGTTTTGTTCTCGCCAGCAACTGCGCACGATTTGCTTCACCTGGAGCAACTGAGGCAGGTGCCATCACCAGAGGCATCAGAAAAAGCTGAGCGATGTCGAGCGATTATTTGACGCAAACATCACGCGACAAAATGGACGAAAGAAAATAAGCCACTCACGATTGTGTCGAAAGCTGGAATTGTCAGAGACCCTGCAGGCCGCCTGCACCAGTTCCAACTTTAGCTTTCATTGACACTGGCAGTATAGTTTTGTTGTGATAGTTTGCTCTTCGGTTATCTTTCATTTTGGTCTCTTAGCCTATCCTACCCTTTTGGCAATGTTTAAGTATAATGGTCGACAGGCAAAGTTTGCCGTGACCACATGAGCCGTGTCTTATCATCTAAGGGGATTACGCAAACGAATAACCAATTCCGAATGATCCAACGATGTGTTTCGTTTCACATAATATATCATGATTACAAAAGTAAAGGGACAAATAAAAAAATACGAACACCTAAGGAGAACCTTGACTTTCTAATAGCACCTGCCACATTCGTTTATAAGTTTAAATGAACATTTGCAGCGCTGAGATACGCCGCAGAGCTGGCCCGCCCTCTTCGCGATATACTCCGCCCCCTGTCCGCCCACAGTACCCTTATTTTGTAATGTTTCTTTCGTTTTCTTACCCACTGACGTTAGAAGAAGCAACACATGACGTCATTTTGCCACATCTGGACGAAGCATGATTTATGTGGAAGGCTGAAGACAAAAAAAAAAGGAAATAAAAACAGTGCTGAGGCCTGCCGACGTTAGGCGAAAACAAATACTGACACAAAGTTGGTGAACTAACCGACGACCATGTCATCGTGGTGTAATGCGCAACGACTTCTTACGCCCGACTCATTGAAGATAAATATATTGAAATGGCTTATTACGCAAACTGATAATGATAGTTGCGACTCCAGAATTATCTGAACAGTGATAATATATGTTTATAGTCCCACATCACATAAATTAATATGTAAAAAACTAGATCGTTCGTTTTTTTTTTCTTTTTAAATAATTAGAAGACTTGGATTGTTGAAGCGCTTTAAGAAACTGGAGAAAGCTCAGACGCAGATTCCTAAATGTATTCTATTGGTGCGGCGACAGCAAAACATGTTTTCGCCCATACTGGAAGTGACGGCAATTCAAGATGGCGGCGCCCCAGTGAAGAAGGTCTACAGGGCGTTGGAGTTTAGAATAGTGAAAAGAAAACAGACATAGAAAGAGAGACACTTTGTAATGAAGTTAATTTTTTTTCCTCGGTTGAATTTGCTCTCGTGAGGTTGATACTTTATTTAGTACACATGGCTTGAGCATACGTATGCAGCTACGGCATAAACTTGATGCTATCGTCCTCGACATCCGTCCGAGTGAAATGTTATTCAGCAAGTCGGTTGTCCCAGTACTAAATGCCAAAGAAAAAAAGCAAAACTTAATGCTTTAAATGATAGCAGGGCTTGAACGGCTGCGTCCAATTTATTCACGATACGAGCCTTCTCCAATGGCAGATGTGCATCGCAGAGGACGAAAAAGAAAAAAAAGAAAAAACAACATCTTGTTCCGCGAAATGCGCCGCGTAGTTTCGAGAAAACATACCCGGGAGAGGAAAAAACAAAACATAAAATCCACTTAGCGCACGAAGAATCGGTGTAACTTCAAACGTGGACGGCATTGAGCGAATGACCATCGCTTTCGGAAAAGGGCGATCGCACTATCAGCACCGAGCAGTAAAGGGCATGTCGGGGTGCTCGTTTCATCGATACCCTTCTCGTATCTTCACCTGGATCGCGAAGTATAATGCGACGACGCGATTATCGTTGGCAGTTCTGTTTCGAGTTCTAATATGGCGAACAGACTGTGGAATTCACGATTATGCTAAGTGCTTTCCAGATGGCGTGATATGTGTAGCTTTATTTCGTTGTGTCTTTTGGTTACCTATGGAAATGAAACGACACGATATATATGTAATATGTATATATATATATATATATATATATATATATATATATATATATATATATATATATAAGCGAATGTTGTCGTATGGAAAACAGCATATATAAATAGGTACGCTCGCCTCGCTCGGGTGCAACTTCTGAAATATGCGATCCGTTTACTGTGGTCAAAGACAGCTTGAAATAAGCAGGGTGTGTTTTATTACTAACAATTACTTATCACGTGCAACTTAAGAAGACCTGCGCTTCTAGAATTGACAGTGATTATAATAGCCTCGAATATGAGTTAATATTTGCAATCCACAGTCATACCCGATCTCGCAGGAGAGGGTGAGTTTTGAACCGGGCGGAGGTGGTTATGCACGTTTCCACTTTTTACAATAATCACAGTCCACACGTGCTACATCACAGACCACGAAGCGCTCGCTCGCCAGCCAGAAAGTGCGCGGGCATAACACACGAACACAGCAATACACGCGCCATGCTTTTTCGGAAAGGTGTATGGCTTAACGTGGATATCGAAATACCAGCTACAAAAAAGGAGGACCAAGAAAGGAACACTTGCGGCAGGACAACTATCCTCCCAATTGAACTTTATTACCGTATTAAAGCGATAGCATTAAGGAGCTGGGACGGGAGAATCCGGATTGGTCGATAGGGTCATGACGTCACAGCCACATGGAACTCGAGAGGGAATTTCAAACAACCCAGAACGCTCACGTTAAACGTGACGTCATGCGTAGAATACAAATGATGCAAACATTAAATATATTGCGATTAAAAGGTCGCCGCATGTCTCAACGAATTTCACTTTATAATGTAGTTTATTCGCCTTTAAGAAAAAATAATTCTAGGGGGGATTCGAACCCACGAGCCAGACACGCTATCAACTACGTTACATAGACGCCCTCTTTTTTTTTTTTTTTTTCCTTGCATGGTAAAGAAGTTTTAGCATAGCCAATGGTTCTATCTACCATTTACATTCCTTCATTGCCGAATCTGGTATGCTGTCCTGCTTCCTGGTGGTCTTCCTCACAAAACGATATTCAGGTTCGTTCCCTTGAGTATCTTGGCTCCCATCACCCGCTGTTTTGTCGCTACAGATCGAAGGGTCAGCACCCATACGCAATTCATCTAGTGGGATCCGAAGGCGGCGATTTCCTTCAAGATATCGCACCTTCCAAGCTCCTCTCTGAAGACCTCGATCCGGTAAGGTTGTCCTCGGATGTCACAGTGTAGAAATACCGAGTTAAGCGCAGCAGTTCCCGTGATCAACGGTGGCAGGATAACTTCGTATTCACCATTTGAGGCAAAAGACAATGATCCGCTGCTGTGGGAGGTCGTTGAAAACGCTCCTTGGGAGCTCATCCTTTTCCGAACGTCCGACTTTCTCGGGGCCACGTAAACACGCTTGCACGACTTGGGCACGAGCGGGGGTTTATATTTACCTATCGGGTTCCACTTTAAAGGCGATGCTTAATCGTCCTCCAGTAATCTTTTGCTCGAGTAATAGCCGTACTTCTTATGAACAAGGGTCTTGCATCTACTTTCCTGCAGAACACACATACAGTCAATCATCGCGTTCTGCATACAAAAACCGAGCGAATAAGAAGGTCCAGAACACGATTCTCCGTAAAAATGCGATCTGAGCCTCTGAGGAGATGGCATTTTCGCGTGGAGATGTTGTCTCTGTACTGTGAGCCACTGACAGTTTTCTTTCGATCGCGGTGATTCGCTGTTCCCGTGCTCCACGGGAAAGCAGACCAACAGGCTTTGTCTATGAAGAGCGCGGCTATTAGTCGAGTAAATACGGTACTTGAAACAAAAAAGAAAGAGAGCGCAAAACACGTCGCCATCAAATTACATGGCGTGCAGACAACGAAACGCCCTACATGTGGCCCTAATCGTCATTTGTGGATTACGGTATAAACGAGGGCCCGACGTCTGTCGGGCGGAGCACTCCCTCGGAAAAGCTTACATCTACGATCCGTATTGCAATAGAGTGAGCGAGAAAAATACCGATACGCAGAGTACGAAGAGCACTAATCTTACGCATATGGTTCTCTGTTGTTATAGCGCGCTATTTTATTGGTGAAGTAACGGCACATGGTATTTAGTTCCATAAACATTCATGGCCATATTTAGTAAACATTTCAACTGTTTGGAGAAGTTTATGGGCGCGCAGGTAAGGCTGAAATACCTAAACTCGTTCCGGCTTAGTAATAACAAGCCCATCCAACCCAACCCTTGTGTACGTACCCGGACCCGTATCTCCCTTCCGCACGTGGTTAGAGCATACGCTGAAGTGTCGAACATTCGATCCGACTCATCTTTATTTCTTAGTGGCCACTGATTTTGATCCCGAATTCTCTTCACCACATTGGTTCCATACGATATTTAATCCTTTCAGTAGTAGCAAGCAGACGGAGCCGCCGCGAGGGCTCGGTAAGCAGACGAAGAACTCGTCTCTGCATGACGTGTCTTTGCGCACTGATACGTAGCAAATATACCGCGTATTATCTAACAGGCTAGTGATTGGACCCGGTGGCCTGTATCATATACTTCATCCATGATAGGATGAGACGGAGTATAGACACTATTAGTGCCATTCGTGGTCAAACGTAATAAAAAAAAATGTATTTTTGCTTGTTTGAGAGAGCCACCGACGGCTCGCCGACACATATACTATTCCAATAGGCACGAAAAAAAAGAAGGCCTCGATAATTTCATGGCTTGTCTTCTATGTGTGTCTCCCCTTGACCGTGACCTTATCTAAAAACGAGTGACACAAGAATTCTAATACAAAAAAAAAAAGGTAAATCCCCCCACCGTGGCCTTCGGGGAACTGGCGTGTTCCCGTAGACTAACTTTGAGGACCCCTGTCTGGCCTATGCAGAATCTTTCACAGGTCAGGGGGAATCGCGACATTCGACACACAAGACTCAAAAACTTTTGAGTGTGTGTTTGGTACACATCGCCCTCGTCCGCTTATCGGTCTTGGCGGTGACCCTTGCAAAAATCTGGCTCATCTTATGGGAGGCCGAGAACAGTATTGGGACTCGCTACCTACCTTCGACTTGATTTAGGTTTGGGGACACACGAATCACGATGAAGGTAGGGGACCACTTTTCTAGTTTTCTGAAATTTAACCCTCCCCCTCGCTATCCCTCTAGATGTGTGTTTTTTTTTTTTTTTTAGAATGGTTTCTTTTTTTATTATTTTTTTTTCTAAGAGCCAATCGCTGCAATTGTGGCGTCCTGCCTTATCGATGAAGCCCAACAAGCGTGTGGGCATAACGTCCCTGATGCGGGCCATTAATTCGTGGTAGGCTGGATCGCAGATCGAGGCTTGCTTCGCTGGAGTCGATTCGCACCACCGGCGGCCATTGCTTGACACCAGCAGGTCCGTTGAATCCTGTGGAAGAGACGTGGAAGAGTGAGATTTCTCTCATTTGATTCATATTTTAGGCGACCAAACTTCGACAAAGTTTTCTAGGGATGTTGAGAGTTTTTTTTTTTTGTTTTTTTTTGTTGTCTATACTTCCTAGTGAAGTTTTAGGGGGAAACGTCATTTTCTATTCTTCGTCGCGCCACGACCAGCCCGTGGGAGCCACGCCGTCATGTTAGCAGCCAGAAAGTTTTGGTTCGATGCCACGCTTACTTGTATATCTTTACTTACGAAAGGTTGTAGATAGCGCTCAAGGCATCATTTTTGTTTCCAAATCAAAGCACACGATGTCTGATAACAAGTCTACTATTGACCCGCTAAAAGTAACTTCTCATTTTAAAACAGTTCCTAAAGAAACTGTGTTCGTGTTGCGAGTTATTTTAAGCAAAAACGGGGCTTTTCAAGCATGACGACAACGATTAGGTACAGCATGATATGTCAATACAAGTTATAATTTCAAGCAAAAATAACAACAATCATATTTACTTCAGGTCAACAACACTCGGCTGTTGCTTTATTGTAATCATTCATGCATACTTTCTTAGAAATCCAGTACGTGTTCTTCCTTCCATAACTCCATGCTTCGTTCTTGTCGTCTGTTTTGATTGTTTGATATTGCATATACTATACTTCGTCTCACCTAGAGCCACTCGATATGGCAGCGTAGCTGCCAGAGTAGCGCCACGCTTTTCCCTGTGCCGCCTCTCACCGTGATTGGTCACACGCGGTACCATAGCAACGAGCTGAGCTGACTCGGTTCCCTTAGCAACCGCGTGACTACTCGTCACGTGACCTCGCAAGAGCCGTGATGTCAACTGTAGGATGGCAGCGCCCAGAGCTGGTGGATACGAGTTTGTTCGGAGCGCGGTAGTCGTAATGTGCCGCTGCTTGCCGACAAATTCGGACTTCTTCATGCTCTCTGACGCAGGTATAACGTGAAGATCTGAAAGAAATGTGACTTTATACCTTTTCTGTGCAAGATCGCTCTGGATATTAGCACCTGTGCGACAGCATCAGTCATATCGCCGTAGCGGTGCTCGTACTCCTGGATCTGTTCGAGGATCGATAAGACATTTTGCATGCAATTTGCGCACACTCCTAGCCTTGTTTGAACGTTGGAATGTCTGAGAATTAATGCGAATTGTATGCGTCGCATGTTGGACCTTGGGGAAGTTGTTTCAGTCCCAGGTAACCGCGTAATCACAAACTTTTAGCGAGAAGGCTCCTGCGATCTTTACGTCTTGTACTAATCAACGATCTTACGATATAGCTTTTAGGATAACATTTTCGCATTTTCTAGCTTCTTTTGAATGTTGGAATTTCTGAGAATCGAAACGAAAGGTATACGTCGTGTGTAGGGCCTAGGGGAAGTTGTTTCAGCCTTGGGTCACCGAATAATCACAGCAACTTTAAGCGAGGAAGCGCCTGCGACCTTTAACCTTTTGTACTAATCGACGATTTTACGAATTGACAGTTCTGAAGACTTTGATAAACGTCCTTTCGTTGCAATACGTTGCATTTGATCGCAGTTTTTTTTTTTTTTTCAAGTGACAAGCAGGCGTTTGCTCAACTGACGCATATGAAATGACGTGCTCTGTAAGAATGTCATCAACACACACTATTAATTTTATATGCTAAGAGGTGTGTTCGTCTTTGTAATTAACAAGTTGCACACATTTATTTTTCAGGAGTGTAATATTTATTTTCTGTAGCTGGGCCCGTTTTGTACTGATTAATGTCCGTGTGCCATGATACTATCATCATGTGTGTATGGTTCTGAATATCCTCTTTGCAATGCCTACAAAAGCCAAAATGACGCCAGCCTACCGTAGCTCACGCATTTGACACGAAAACTGCGTCACTCGGACGTATGCGCTCGTCAACAATCAATTCGTCGATGAATATTTGAATTCGCGTTCGTGGCCAATGAGTGCACATGAGTGCACTTGCGAATGACAAGTTCTATGGTGTGCTTAAAAAGCACGGTGGAAGCTTGGGGTCAACCCACCGGTGCTCTAGCATGTCACGACCGCGTGATTCCACTGTTCTCTTTTGAGTTGAGGATTAAAGCTAAGGAAGAAGAAGTTAAAGAATCATTTCATGGCCCCTTTAACACGGGTATACGTGCTACACCAGATAAAAATATTGACATTTTGCATGCCGGTAAACTTCCGGAAGACCACTTGGCCTGTCGGCAAGAACACCTCATATCCGACGTCCGTCTTTTTTGATGGCGTTAACAATCCTCTGTAGGCCACCGTGCTGTCCTTCTTGGTTTAACCCCGTCGACTGTTCATCGCCCCGAAACGAGGGTGATACCGTCTTCGACGTCGGTCCCCGCCTGTCGGTGAGATAATCTCATCTTGAATGAATGATTGGGTCTTGAAGAAGTATGGGGCTAAGCATACATTCTCTTACTATGGGGCAGTCGAGCAGCAGTCATGTCCCAAGGCAATCGTCCTGTCGTGAGTGGCGTAATCGGATTTTGTTCCACATGTAGGAGCGAAGTCCGAAAGTGCAAGGACGGTACGTTCGTCCCACGAAGCCGCCGCCATCCCGGCGGCGCGGAAAACCACTCGCCTTGTCCGTTCACGCTGCAAATCGTCTCATTTCACAGAAGAAACAGACACCGCTCCTCCAGAGGCCCGTGCCGTACCGCCATGCAAAGCGCCTTTTAGGTCTTTTACCACTTTTCAACTAGCGAATGGAGATATCAACTAGATAAAGGTTGCCGCCCGGCGTCGCTAGTAGTACGGTTACCATAGAAACCTCCCAGGCCCAAAATGGAGATCACTATAGGCGCTTCTGACGTTGTGTATCTAGATAATTTTGCGTCGTGTCGCTACTCTGGCAGCTACGCTGCCATATAGAGTGGCTCTAGTCTCACCTTAGGATGGAATATTGTTAGCCGCGCATGCTAAAAGCGCGAACTAGTTGCTTTGGATGAAGCCTCGGCGGCTGCGCGAGTGCTCGTGCAGCGAGTGCTCCAGTCAAGGCCATCGATGCTAACCGCTCGCGCTTGCACAGCCTTCGTAGAGAGTCCATGCTAAGGTTAGACGAAGTATATCATCTTTTGGGTGTTTTGTCAAGCTGATTCACTCTAAGTGCTTCACACAATTTACTATATACGTAAATACGTGTCCTATAATAGCAGTCTACAACGTCAAAACTTATTATACATGTGTATTGGGGCTATTCTAGAGCGGTGTTCGACGCCGCAAATTCTAAAAGAGAAAAAAAAACGCTCTGACACATATTTTTGTACATCCGATTGTAAAACGTTCCCAACTTTTCATTCTCTCACAACACTAAGCAATATTTGCTTTTATAATCGAGCGCGAAGAGAAAACGCATTTGCGTTTTCCCCAAGGAATCCATTACCGGAAGTCAAATATAGACTGGTTGCTGTCTGCTTCAAAATGCAACTAAAGCCCCTCTATCCTCGGAAAAGTTGCGTCATTAATTGTTGTTGAAATGTTGTAATTGTTGTCGACTCGAAGGCTGCTTCTCGTGCGACTAAAGCGCTGGTCAGAGCGAAGCGCTCGTGCCCAAACCGTGCTAGGCAAGGTTAAATTTCTTTATTATGCTGTGTTAGTAAACACCAGGCTGTGGGGACAACAAGCTCGATAAAGCGCCACCTATAGTTCGATCTCCTGCCCAATATTTGGGGACAACTTTTTTCTGGGCACTGAAGCCAAAGCTAAAGGTACCCGTGCGCTCGCGCAACATTTAGTGCCAATCACAGCTATGCCCGCGCGCTCTTCACTGCTTCGGAAATGGCAGAAAACGTTTGTCCCCGAGTATAGTTATCCGTCAGCATTCGATTGCATCGCGTGTTCTCACTGACGCGAGTTGCAGCCGACCTCAGGCGCGACGATCGTGACCAATATGTGCTCCAGCACTACGACCGTGTCATCCAGAAGCTGTTGCTATGGTTATCTTACTCTCGCGAGCTCCATAGATGATCGACCAGCAAGCGAAT
This sequence comes from Ixodes scapularis, assembly GCF_016920785.2. Classification (NCBI taxonomy): domain Eukaryota; kingdom Metazoa; phylum Arthropoda; class Arachnida; order Ixodida; family Ixodidae; genus Ixodes; species Ixodes scapularis. The sequence continues at coordinate 32,825,479 of NW_024609857.1, forward strand.
CTCGGGACGCGCAAAACATCTCCCGAGTCGTGCTGCAGCCACGCCTTTTACCGCGCCAGGCAGAACTCGTTTCCTTCATTTAGTGAAGCTCAATCGAGCGAGGGAAAAAAGAAAAGACACGTCAAACAATGCCGGAGCAGACCACTCCGCAGCGAGAGCCAGAAACGCCGAGACACACACACAGACGCCCGAGCACTTTGCGCCGAACTCCCAGAGGAGCTCATGTAAGAGCCGCGCGGAGCAGCCGTGGCTTCTTTGCTCCGCTAAAGCCTCCTAAGCTGAAAGCCCGGTGGAAGCTACGTACTCGTTGCACTACTCATGGAGCGCCCATCTTTAGCCACGTGATCACGCACCCGCCCATACCCAGGAGCAGACAGCGGGGTCAGGCGATGAAAGGGAGGCGGTTGATTGGAGTGGCCAGCGTGTAGCTTCCACGGCACCGTCAGCCTGGGGGTCAACGGTGTATAGCCCTCCTTTGTCACGTAGAAAGGGGCCGCGTTGGGCTTTGCCGTCTCGCTTCTCGTCGGCAGACAACAAAGCCGACATTCGCGTCGAAGCGTGGAAACAAGGGAAGCATCTCGGAGTCGTAAAAAAGCAGCAGCGGCGGATGGACGGGGGAGAGGAAAGCTATCGTAAAGCAAGTGGCAATAAACCACGGGCCTGGGGTCATAACCCCTGCTCCGGTTATGACCCGGCGTCTGTCATAAGCGTTAGGCCGCTCGCGGCGGGATGAGGACGACGCGTACGGCGCGGTATTCGAGCGTACGACCGGCATCGGAAGGACTCGTTCATCGGTACCGCGTAGAAAGCCTAGATTTAAGAGAGGGACCAACTCAGACAATGGTAAGCGTTCGCAAATTCGTGGCGGACGCCTCCTACCCACATTGGTCGCAAGTGCGCATGCGTTGTGTTGTTGCGGGGAGAGGAGGAAAGTGGCGAGGAGGAAAAGGCGATATCCCATCACTGCCTGGTGATACAAAAAAAAAAAAAGAAAATGCAGAGGGTGAGCAAATTAGCTTAGAAGGGCGAAGGGATGAGTCGTACTTTTGGTATCTAGGCTAGGTGGCACAAGCTACCGTCCGTTATCAAGGGCACAGCAATTGGCATCCATCCATCCAGGCGGAGACGCTTGCAGCGCATGCGACTAACGCGTTCGTCACCTGCGGTTCATAAATCCGTGGCAAGCAGCGAGCAGTTGGAGACACTGTGAAATCTAGGCATACGGGTACCACGATAAGAAGCCATCGTCATGAATGGAGGAACTGTATACTGCGTTTCACCTTACGATGGATCGCAGTGGACGCTTCGAGTCGTCTCAGCCAATCCGGCGTTGTTAATGTATCGCGTGTACTACGCGTCTCAAGCGTCGCTTCTCAGCTCTCGATGATCACGTGACACTCACACGTTTCTGGATTGGCTTGGATTGCTCGGAGCGTCTTCCGCGGTCCATCGTAAGGTGAAACCGAGAGCGTTTCTGTCATACTAACTTTGTTTTTTTCTTTGGCTTTGCCTTGCTACGAGAGGAAATGTGCGTTGAAACAAAGGTGCGCTATAAACATCAACGCCGGGCAGGCAGGTTATTTTGGTGGCAACGGAGATAATCCAAATTACTGGTGGGACGATATGGTATAAAATAAAAAGAAAAAAATGTACGCGGCTACCGAGTTTCAAGGCGAGGATGGCACGGATGCCATGAAATCTCTTCGCGGCCACCGCGATCGTAACATGGTGTGTTTCTGATAAAGCTATATAAGGGAGAGGATATGGATGAGCAGGGCGAGCTAGAGAAGGCACATCGGGAGCCCAAACTTTTGTACTTCGGCAAACTGTGTGTGTGCGTGTGTTTTGTTGTTGTTTTTTCTTGTCTTTTTTTTTTTTTTTTTTGAGAGAGGGGGGGGGGGGGGGGGGAGGTGCTCGTAATTGCTGAGGCCACGCAGTCAGGCTCGTCCGTGATTTACTCTGGGGCCCGACCCCCGAGAGTATCTTGGACACTTTTTGAGCTGCTTGGTCTGTTGTGCTTCACTACAACAAACCAGGCCAGGCACATAGCGAAAAGGGGGGGGGGGGGGGGGCATGGGGCCCCGCCTTCCCCCCCCCCCCCCCCCCCCGCAAAATCTTCCATTTTGCTGGGATCTCCTCTCCCCCTACCCCTCATACAGCATCATACAGCATTTTGTAATGGGCACCCCCCCCCCCCCCCCCCCCCCCCGAAACAAAATCCTGGCTACGTGCCTGACACAGGCGAAATAAAATTAGTAATCTCTCTCTCTTTTTTTTTTTTTTTTTGTGAGAAGTTGGGAGTTTCAGTGTTGTTTATTCTGGAGGCAGGATGCGAAAGTAAGAACGGAAGTTTCTTCCGTAAAATATCGATTACGGAACATATTGTCATGATAGGAATCAAAGCACACAACTAAAAATGAAGGAATGAATTGTCGTTTTTTTATTTGCATCATACAACAAAGCAAGGGCAGAATGGTATGGAAAAAATCGGAAAACTAATTCAAACGGAGCCCACTGTGATATCGATAAGTAATAGGCTCAACAATAATTCCGGAACATCCTCGCTAATTACCGTTATATGCTTCACTTTGACATGACAGACATTTTGTTTTCCGTCACACACAAGATGGTACCTTCAAATGTTTAACGAAGCATTGGCTGAACCTCTATCCACACGATCAGCGAACTTCGGTAGACATATAGCACAAAAAGGACGATATGTTTTCCTCGAATCTTCGTGACAAAATCCTTGAACACGGAAAGCGTTTACGAGCTCAATGTTTTTATCCCTTCTAAAATATTTAAGTTGTCTCAATCAAGGAGCTCCGTCGAGCTGTTAAACACCTTTCTTTCCTTGATTTTTTTTTTTTTATTTGCTTCCGCAATTTTGTACCAGAATGAAAAGAAAGATCTTAAATACAAATATTCACCACCTGAAGAACCGCCAGTTTTTCGGGGTTGAAGTGTCAGTTTAGGACGGTACGAAAACACTGCTTCTTCTAAGGTCATCAAAAAAAAAAAAATAATAAAAAGGTTCTTGTTTATATTTGAGCCCGGTGCTCAAGACACGTGTCTGTTGTCACGTGACCTGCTGTGTGAACCCGAGCTGCCATTACGCTCGCCATGTCGTGTGCCACTACAGGTTCTCAGCAGACACGAATGAGGTAAAAAGGTGTTTCGGACCAAATTCATAAGCGACTGCGCAGCCCGAGTATAGTCAAGTCCAAACCGAGCCCATGAAAGTGACGGGGGTCCTCGGCCCTACCTAACTTACCCAACCTGATGGAGGGGCGCCCACAGGCGCTCCGCCGACACGCCCCCCCCCCCCCCCCCCCCCTTTTCCTCAACGGGACAGGACAAAAGAGAGTGCGCGCACGGTCAAGGGTCGCTCGCACAAAGTACCGATTCCCCGACAATAACCCAGGAGGCCCCCCGTCCCCCATTCGTTTGTGTTTACGAAAAGTAGAGCTCTATAACCCCGCCGGGGCCACTGGAAAGAATATATGGAGCGCCAGGGGGGTCCTTCAGGCCGGGGCTGATATTGCTCCGGGCTGTTAGGGGACCCAAAGAGAGATGGGGGAAGGGAGCTCGGGGGGCCCATTCGTTCTCCTCTGCTCCGACCCCTGGTCTCGACCAACAAAGGGATTTCGACGGACGTGAATCAAAATGAAAGTGAAAGCTAAAGAAATAAAAGAGTCTGGAGCGCGCGCACGGTGGTCGCCGGGCCGAGCTTCTGCTTATACTTGCTGCACCTCCCCCCTAAAAAAGGCGGCCATTAATATATTGCCACGTTGCTATAAATTAACGCGTTTTATTGGTGTTCCGTTTGGGAAGTTTGGCGGCAAAGACGACGACGACGACGACCAGGCCGATTGTGCAAGAGGCGTTTTGTTTTTTTATCGGCGTCCGTGATCTAATCTAGATCAAGAGTGGCGGAGGAGAGCTTCCATAAAGAGTGGAATCGTGGCGCCATTGCTCTTTTTTTGCTTCTCCGTGGCTTCGCAGCGCCGACGCCGGCAGCGAAGGCGTCGTTTTTGTCGCGTCTAATATTCGGCTTGGAGCGGGCTGGTGTACTGGAGGGGAGGAGGGGCGAGGCAAAGTTGAATACATTGTACACAAGGGCGGCTTTTGAAAGCTGACGCCACCGTTTGCGATATCTTAAGGGCTTATCGGCGGGGACTGCAATTTATGATGTCGGGTCGAATATTCGGCGATCCGAGAGCTCTCCTTTTTGCCTCCTGTTTTACGCGGAGGTTTTCTGTTGATGTAGCTTGCCTCTCTCTTTCTCTTTTTGTGCTAAGTAATGCATACGTTGAACTTGCGGTTATTAAAATTCTAAGCAAAAAAAAAAAGTAGCTGTTGCCGTGCACTGCTCACAGAACTGGAGCATAACCATCGGCTGTAGATGATAATCTGCGATGAAACGCCTGCATGGTCGTGTGCTGTGTAAGTTGAACTGAAGGCGGAAGCAAATTTTGAAGCCTCCATACAAAATAACGACTGCAATAAACATTTAAAACAAATGTTTACATTTGAAAAGATCACTTGAATTTCTTTTCAGCTTTATTTTCTTTTTTTTTTCTTGTTTCGTCATTAGCACCATGACGTTAGCTTCCGGGACCCCATGTTTATTTTTATATTTTCATGTCCGCAGCGTGTCTGGTTTGTGCCAAGTGTTGTTTCTCCCTGGGAGCGCCACTGTACTGTGGGGAAGCCAACAAAGGCGAGATTACCTAAGCATTCAACTGCGACTTTAAAACAAATTCACTTGCATTAAAAAGTTATTGATTCACTGTTGTAGAGGGGCAAATAGTTACTTAACCGCCATCTGCTGCTGCTCCCACAATTAAAAATGGTTTTATTTTCTTCCTTTTAATATTTAGTTTAATGCGTTGCAGGCAATAAACCGGCAATCGGGCCTTTAAGAACGAGTGCATGCAACGCGAGAACATGAGTTCAATCCTTCAGGCAGAGGAAATAGGAGGAACTTTGGGAAGCTCCATTGAGAACGGTGGAACGCGGGCGCACATGTTTGCTGCGGGGAAATGCACCCAATGTAACGATTCTTGAACAGTCGCTCTAAAATCCGAAAGTTTAGATTAATTAAAGAAAAAAAAAAAAACATTCCCGCCTTAGGTTGGGAAATATGAAAGGGCACTAGTTTGGTTGGCGCGGTCACCAAAACGGTCCCTAATCTGCTCCGAGCCTCCAGGAACGAAATTCGTTCGTCGATCGGTATTCTGGTTCCTGGTGGACACCGTCTGATTTCGCCTAGAACGCCACATTCTCCTGGGACGTCCAATCGAACGTCCAGGAGGACTTGAAAGCGCAGCCAGGCATGTGGAAAGCGGGCGCGATCCCTCAGTTAGTTTGCGAGGCGGTAGTAACCTTTACACTAGAACAATTGCAAGGAGGCAAAGTACGCAGGCGGGATAGTTCGGAAACATCGTTGAAAGAAAACCTGAGACTGGGACAAATAAAAAAAAAAAACGGACAGACCATGTCGTGCTGTCCGTTTTTTTTTTTAATATTTTTCCCCCAGTCTCAGGTTTCCTTTCAACTAGGACAAACGTTTCTTGGCAAATATGACATAAATGACGGGTACGTAGCCATTTCTCATAAAGGTTTTCTCTGTTCGAACAATCGTACAAGGGTTAAAGTCCCGCGCATTACGGAAAATCAGAGCGGTCGTGTGTGGTGCTGTTGGTGTGTGCACAAAATGCCGTCCACATCCCATGTTTTGTTTCGCGACAGAAACAATTGGATGTGAGCTTTTATCGTTCCGGCCTAAGTAGCTTCGTTACAGCGTGAAACATCTGCCTTCTGTGTACGACGGGCACTACGAACGCCTTCCACGCCCGTACAACGGTACTGCAACTCCGCGTTTGCAATACGAGAAACTCTACTCCTAGGACAAACATTAAAAACAACAACAAAACACCCAAAAATCTTTTTTTAAAAATCTCGATACGTATTTCGGTTGCGACCACGGGACCCCGCGAGGACACACAACACACCGCATCCATCCATCCATCCAGCCGGTCGTGCCCGCAGTCCCCGCAGTGAGTCCCGAAACGCCGTGCACCGCGCCCCTATCCTCAGCTCTCGGGCAACGCGATTAGGAAGCGGGGAGGCATCGACGGCGCGCGCACGAGCAACCCCCAGCGAGCAACAACGCGGATGGAGGAGGACGGAGAGCAGCCCTCAGACATCGCGGCTGCAGCAGCGCCGAGATAAACGGAGCGCTTCCGATGCCTGCGATAACCCCAGCCGCCGAGTTTTCTCTGGGCAGTCCCCGGCACGACGGGAGGGCGCTCTCCGGAGGAGCGCTGTGTGGGCCTCTGACCCTCGTCCAGTCATACATCTCCCCTGGCTGCGCTGCTCTCCCCTGCCATCCTCCGGCACCTAGAGACCGCCACCTCCTCCCTGGTGCTGGGCAGCGTCATTACCATAAAACTCGCGCCCTTCGGCGTGGGGAGGGTGGCGGGCGGCGGCGGAGCGCGGACCGGGAGTTTATTAAAGCTTCGCCGGAACTGGTAAGCCCGGCCGTACACACGATCGAGTCGGCGAGCCAGATAAGCGGGGAGGGCTGCACACACTCCCAAGAGGATGTCGGCGCGAGCGTCGGCTTGCCCGCCAGGCGCTCCGAAGATGCTCCGAGCCTCCCGTCGACAAACTGGAAAAACTGGTCCGACCGTGGCGAGGGCGAGACTGTCGGTGTGGCGTTGCAAGAAGAAAACCGAGAACACTCGACGAAACGAAACACACACGCAAAAAGAAAAAGGAGGGTGCAGGAACGCGGCGGCAGTGTCCGATGTTATCGCGCGGCTGCTGCTGCCGCTGCTGCTTCTTCCATCTGCTCCTCTTGCCCGCCTGGGTTCGCCGGAGAGGCGGCTGCGGGAACAGTCGTGTCTCCTCTTTACGAAGCGGTTTTTTTTTGTTTCGAGGAACTCGGGGCAGTGCGTTGCGTCGCTCGTTCGCGGCCTTCTCTGGGGCAGGTGTTTTCTGGCGGTCGAAGAAGAAAGGTGCGAAGAGGACCCATGCGCCGCGTAAACCAAGTTTACCCGCCCTCTCCCGGAGGATTACTGTAACAAGCTCTCGTCGGTGTTGACGTGCCGTGGAACGGAGCCCGCGGGGCTTGCTGTGATGTGCGCGGTCTGAATGAGCGTGCGTCTGCGCTCGTAGTTTGACGTCCGTCTCCGACGCACCGTGGGGTTGATTTTCTCGTCGAAGGTGTTGGGTGGCCCGCGATGATGCGTGCGAACGACTTCGTCTCCTTGGAATAACACCTTGGAACTCTCGGCGGAACTCTGTGACTTCCGCCATTGTGAAGGACGGACCGCGGGTAGCCTGGAGGTAACAGGTAAGTGAGCGCATATTTCCTAAGCCCTGCAATGAACCGAGAACTTCCCTCTGTCGGAATTGGGCTTGATCAAGACACATCTTTGACTAAATGGAGGAGCAAGGGGGAGGCATCTCGGATAATTTCGCAAGTTTATACCCTGAAGCTGGTGTCGAATAGAGTTCTACCACACCTAGTCTGTGCTTCAGAGCAGTATATCTGAGGAGAACAGTACTTTCGGTTTTATATAATAATTTCATTTCCTAATTCCTCAAGGGACCTTTACCAAGGGCATACGAGAATTACATAAGGGGAAAAGGGGGAGGGGGCGGGTGCAGAGAAATGTAAAAAGGCTCTATAAAAACAACCGCCAATAACACATCCTTTTCAGATGTCAAGCTTTCGACTATTGGAAAGTGGGAAAAGAACGAGGCTCGCGTTTTCGTGCCAAGTATGTCATGTCCTGTACAATGCTGTTCTGAACAATATACAACTTGAATGCATTTCTCTCTCACGGTGACATATCTCAAGTCATATTTTTGACGTCTAAGAAAACAAAAAAGGCAAGACATAAAGGGTAATGGTGCGCTTCAACTTGCAAGAATTCAATCTTTTATAAAGAAATTATTCTATGAAATACCTTTGTCATTCTTTGGTTTCATGGTTGATCTAGAGCTGTAATGATAACAGCAGTTTTATCGCGTATTTTAATAACGTAACTAGTAAAAAGTTATACTTTCAATGACCATACCACTTGCTATCTATGGTTCCTTTTTCGAAAATTTTTTTTACAACCAACCACTTTCATTGTGCATTGACGAAATAAATGGGAAAGCTTCCTGCAAGCAATAATAAATGTTCATTTACTGCAATTATTTTTGCACATATACTATAGAATAATTATTCAGGATACCCCGCCTTATTAAGATATTCTGAAAAGTAAGAGTTACCTTTTGAGTAATTGCTAAGCCACATTTTGTGTGTACGTTTTCTAGTACCTGAAAAAAAAAGTAGTGGAAAATCTAAATAATTCCCTTTGAAGTCTATAATGTTCTTTTTTGTGTGTCTGAGAAACGGGAATAGGTTTGCATGTAACAGAAGAAACCACATGTGTCGCAGCGAGATGCATGCTGTCATTCTCTTGCACATCTTTTGCTTAGACACATACAACGGGTCGAACAAACAAAAACCACAAAGAAACGTTTTCCGTATTGTCATGGACAAAGTAAACAATATCAAACTCTAAAACAAAGTCACTACGTACGCCAGCCTGGGCTACAAAGACAAACTTTCGCGTCTATTAAACGCGGTTTCCGACTCCAAGTAACTTTTCCTATTCACGGCGGGACCGCTGTGTTCTTCCGGATAATTTGTACCACCGACGTTTCAATTATTCGAGTGTCAACGTTATTTCTACTGCTTCGTACTGCTCTACCAACGAGAGGAACTTAACGCGCGAATGCGGATTGGTCCGTATGAAAAACGGCTAACGCAACACACAAATAAGAAAGGTTAAACAAAAACAAAAAGACGCAAAAAGAAGCTGGAACTAACTCTCGAGAGCCTGGTCGGAGTTCCCGGGGAACGTTCTTGAGCGGCGGGCGCGCAAGAGCCTCCCATCTCTCTTCCATCCAATATGGCGTGCAATTTCACGGTCTGCGGTCACGTGAGTGAAGGCCGGGGCTAGTATTTACCTTGCTCGCTTCACTTGGCGCTCCGCGTTCCTTTCACCTGCACTGACTCGAGAGTGTGCGCAGCGCCAAACAAGACGAAATCAAGAGACTCCAACGGATGCCCCTTTCTTTTCCACGCAAAGAAACAACACCAGCAGACATCAGTCGAGGTTGTTACGTCTGGTCCGAAGCAATCTGACCAACCATAGCGTCGTCCTATGGTTAGTCGCTCTTCAGCGGGGGTGACTGAGGGGAACATGTACACTACAAAAGCGCCTGAGCCACCAGGACAGAGAAGGAAATAAAAACTAAATAAATAAATAATAGTAAAAAGAGACAGCAACGCTGCAAAGCTGAGCACCGGTCGAATTCATCCCTTTTTTTTTTGGCCATGTCTCCGGCGGAATGCGATGAAAGTGCCGGTGAACGCGTCGGGCCCGCATTCTTCAGGAGGTTCTTCTGGCCCCGGCCTCCGCGGTCCAGTCCTGCCGCCCGCAGTGTCTGCGCCGTTCCTTCCAGAGGACCGCACGCCCAGACCTTCTCCTGTGGGTGCATCCATTTGCACCTGCGGTTCGGACCCGACAAGAAGGGGGCGTGTCCGGTCCTCGCTCCTCGCCTTCTCTTCCGATTCCCCCCTCCCCCTATATTCCACTTGGCTCGAATTCCTGCAAAGGCATATGCCTATAGAAGCGCCGGTCCGCCGAACAACAACCGTCGAGTTCGTGCTCGGAGATATGTATGTGCAAACAAAAAACAAAAAAACAAAAAATCGAAAAAAAAAACAACATAAAAGCGGTGGGCGCGAGCACAATGGAAGGGACTTAAACATCCTCGAAATCCTGGCTTTATATAGAATTTTTTTATATATATAGATCACTATGGCACTACACCTTGGATAGCACGTACGTGTGTGGGCGTTATCGTTATCGAAAGTCTGTGCCGCCATATTTTTTGCCCAACCACCTGAATTTTTGTAGAAAGCTCTAACATGAACTACCGTCGGTGGTTTGCACCTCTTTTTAGATATTATTTCTATCGCTTCATCTACTTTTTTTTTTTGTCGTTTCTTTGCGAGTTGTTTTGTTGGTTTGTAATGTAACTCCGTGTTCGATAACATTTAAGCTGCAACGTATTATCGGTCTTTTTTCTTCTTTTTTTGTCTTTTTTTATAATCCGGGACGTTTTCTGGGGGAAAACGTTTCTTGTTCGCTTTCCATCCGATCGGAATTGCTTCTTTTCAAAGCGCTCTTGAAGGCATTCTAGTTCATCTCGATCTGCGAGTCGACGGTAGTGGCCAAAATGCGTTTGTGTACCCTTATGTATTGGAAACGCGTACAGTCGAGCCAGACGCGTGTTTTCACACCCTGTAAAGCTGCACTCATGGGCTCTTTTGCGCATAGCACAGGACATTCCCCGTTTTTGACTCGTTTTTTTCTTTCGTCTTCTATAGTGGTCGGATATACATTTTTATGGTTCCACCGCAGGCCGCTATTGCGTTTTATTTATTTTTTTTTATTATTTTTTTCATCCTAAGCTCTATATAAATATAAGTTTCTAGAGGGGGAGGACTTTATATAAAATATTATTAACTCTTGGGAGATTACAATTAATAATAACGGTGGACGCGAAGATATAAGACAACGTCAATGCTTACCGTTTCACTCAGTTTTTTATTATACTGTAAGTAAAGCTTAATACCTGCCGCAAAATACAAAGCAAGTATACACTAAGAAGAGTATAAAGAGGACGTGGACTACGTTATGGCCATAAAAAGAGGAGCTGAATAAACGCGGCAACTGAATTTGAGACGTCGCCGTGTCGTTTCGTTTTTTTCTTCTGTATATTCAACTGTTTGATGTTTCCCTTTTCCTACCACAGTCTCGAGTAGAATTCATCACGGTGTACCCTCACCAGCTCGCGTGCATGCTTACTATTTTTTTTTTTCAATGAAAAAGTCTGCTTTTATTATGGGCTTACCGCACAACCGTCAAATATCTTTGTCTTTGAACTCCTCTTGAAAGCACGCGCGATTCCAGACCTACACGCGCGCACGATACATACACGAGCCGCTGCAGTATCGTTGTATTGTTTTACTTCGTAGCGAGCGTGGACCTATCGCCTGTCACCTGTCCAAACCTAGCATCTCTATCATTTTAATTAAGTTTCGTTTTCAAACTAAGTCAGTGTTTTTTTATTATTATTTATATTATGAATTTCCCCACTCCGTCACAGTTTCTCAGAATCAGATCCTTCCTCCCAATGCCCAAAGCAGGCTTGTTGCTGCGTCCTCGCCTTTCACAGAAAGCCATTTCTGCTCCACAACTGGAGAAGCAGCAAACCGTAACCCTTTCGTTGAGGTCGCGCCCATCTTCATCAGTCAGTAGGCCCGCATACCTTATATACACGTGCGCCTGCCACATACACGCAAGAAGAAAAACAAAAATAAGAAGGATGGGGTTCATCACGAGGCACGTTGTTCCCTCGTGGCGAATGAGCCAAGACCTTCGGCCTTCGGTGTGTGTGTGTGTGTGTGGGGGGGGGGGGGGGGGGGGGGGGAGGCTCCATCCAGACAAGCTGCCTCATCAACAATCCCAGCTCCACGGAGTCCCGTAATAGGCGTCGCGCGAGACGCCGAAACCGACGACGACGACGACCGCAGAGCGTACGGCGGGTTCCGGCCCGGAGTTCCAATTAGCCACGGATTTTGTGGCGGCTTCGCCCACGACTCGCTTTGATGTTGTAGGCTCCCCTCGAAGCACCGGGCCTCAAAATAGCAGCTTGAATGTCGCTCGCATCGCCTCCGTGTTTCACTCAAATGTTCCGGGCTGTGGTGGCGAGCCAAAGGAAGGTGTAGGTGGCACCCCATCAGAGATGAACAGAAGAACAGAACGACTCCCCTCAACAATGAAACAACAATATTTTATTTTTCGTTTTATACGCGACATGGCCAACAGGGTCGTCACCTAAAGTTCCGGTCACACTGCTTGTACATCATACATGGGACAGTCCGGAGACACTGTCTGTGGCTCGTTTCTTTCTTGTAGGACGCTCTTGTCACATCGGTCGTACAAAAACTGTCTGTCGACATATTCGAAGCATGCACGTGTATCGAGCAAAGAGGCTTCAAACATGTTCAGCGACTGTCCGCAGACAGTTCTGTCGCCATGTCTGCAGCGAAAGTCACGTCGTTTGCACGATAAACGAGGAGTGTGTCATGGCCGACGAGGTCGAAGGTGTTTACACTACCTCCGTTTCAGCGTCGTATGGGAGGGAATGGATGCGATTGATCGGTAACACTGTTAAGGCCAGCTGTTGATTGGTTTAGAAAAAAAAAAACAAAAAAAAAAACGCCTGCATATTCAAACTAAAAAACACCTGCATATCCAAACTATACAAATTCAAGCTAAAAAGAAAAAAAAAAAAATAAATCAGAATTTTAGGTGTTTACTCGTGCAGTGAAAGCATCGTTTGGGGGCAATATTCATCGTGCCTGTTAGCTTCGGCTTCGCGCGGACGTAAAAGTGAAACTAACTAGAGAGAGAAAACGGACAATTGTAATCGGAACAGGTCCTTTGCGACGTCTGCTCGTGTCTGGTAGGTCTCGACATGCTTGTTGTGGGCGGTTATCGCAATGGCCAACGAAATGAAGCGAGGCAAGTTGCGTTGCTTACGTCCACAGCAACGACGGGTCCACAGGGAAAACCGTCACTCATGATTTCCTAACCAATTAGGTGTACGTGTTGCATTGATTACCACGACGGCGAACAGCTTGTCCCAGTATAACTTTGTCGTTGCTGTCAGTCTTAGCTCTGCCTGTTGCGCAGGTCACTCTGAAAGCAAATTAGGCAACCGACTGAACGGGGATGCCGAATTCATGTGCAGTCTGTATTAGAGTTGTTTCATCAGACCTATCTGCGTCGCAAATTTTTTATTTATTTATATTTTTTTTTCTTTTGAGGGGGGGGGGGGGGGTGCATTTTGTGGGACGAGCTTTTGGCAGTAGATGCACATTGAGGTCTCCTAGTCTATACCAGTCATTATGTTTCTATCAATGTTCATTGACGAAACGGGAAGACAGTAAGTGGTCTCTCTATTACTTTCCTAAATCAGGTTAAGCCTGTACTTAGGAACTCGCTTATGAGGCCAACATACCGCCAAAGTATTTCAACGTACTCGTTGCAAAACAATTGTGGGCAATGGTTGTCTGCTTCGACGCAATCGTTTTTGTGTTTTCACATGGGATGACGGGACTCGCGTTCTCCTTCATTACCCAGCTTGTTTCCACTGTTCGTGAATTTGCATCCATTCTAGACAGATCAGGCCAAGTCGATGTTATTTTTCTTGACTTTAGCGAGGCCTTCAACTTGGTTGCACACGGAAAGCTAGTTAGCAAACTTGAACGTGTAGGTCTTCATCCCTTTATTGTTAGATGGGTATGTTCTTACTTACAGCGTCGTAAACAGTTTGTCGAAATCAACAGTAGCTGCTCAGAGATATTAGACGTAACATCTGGAGTACCACAGGGGTGCGTTCTTGGTCCTTTGCTGTTGTTAATTTATATAAACGGCATAGTTTCCGCCCCACACCCGTCTGTGAACATACGTTTATTGGCAGATGATTGCGTGTTGTTTAAAGAAATATCTTCGCCTGACGATCAACAATTAATGAGCGCAAGCCTCAGTGACATTCAAAGTTGGTGCTGTACACGGGACGTGAAGTTAAGTTTTGAAAAAAACTGCTTATCTGCAAATTACAAATAAAAAAAAGCCATTCGACTTCCAATACAGACTAAATAACATTCCCATTGTTGAGGTTGATGACTACAAGCACCTCGGAGTGACCATAAATAAAAACTTATATTGGACGACCCATATAAAAAATACATCCTCGGCAGCCTTCAAGAAGTTGGGTTTTTTAAGGCATAAGCTGAAATGCGCTACTCCAAATGTGAAATTACTGGTTTACGATTTATTCCTTAGATCTAAACTAGAATAGGGTAGTATTACTTGGGACCTTCATACGAAATCTAATTCTGAAATATTGGAACGAGTTCAAAGACGTGCTGTAAGGTTTATATACGGAAAATGTAAGAGAACTGATTCGCCCTCACTTTTGATGCAAACAAACAGAATACGAACTTTAGAGCACCGTCGAAGGATAGCCCGTTTGAAGTTTCTGTTCTGTCTTTTGATACGAAAACTGTCCTTGGATCCAGATTACTACTTCAAGCCGCTTTCTACAAGACGAACTAGGCACCTGTTTAAATTTTCGTTTTTTCGTCGTACAATTGAAGAATGGAATTCTCTTCCTTGTTCGGTTATTTCATCTTCGAATTTTGCTTCATTATTAGAACAGTTATTGTAGTGGTGTTTTTGTATTTCGATGTGTTTCGGTGTTTTTATATTTAGTGCTTACATGCTTCGGTATTGTGCTTCTTGACTAGCTACTCGTTTTGCTGTATCGTACCGCCTCTTTCATATTTTTTGCCGATTTGTATGCCTTATTTCTTGTATCGTTGATTTGTTTTTTGTATGGGCTCTAGAGTTTGTACCCTGCTCATCCTGCTTGGATCACATGTGGTCTGCAGTATTTAATAAATGATAAATGAAATTATTTGCGGCGGACCAAAGCGCTGATTATTTTATTATTGTTGATAAGATTATCATTCGCAGTGACGCGCACAGAAATGTTTGGAAATAATCCGGAAGAACAAAAATGTTTAATAAATTTTAACGCATCCAAATTTCACCCCCTGTGTTCTGTCCCTAACTAAAATGACAAACAGTCTGCACGCCCGAGGGCGCGCCTTCACTTTCTTGTGGCGGTCGTTGTCGCAGAGCTGCCTTGAAGCGGACAAATTCCGCGAGTAGTCCCACGCAGAATTTTTATCCGTCGCGGGCGAAAGACAGATTGTCTCCGGTCGAGAGTCCTCCCTCCGCGTGTAGCCCATCGCGGATTCGAGACACGGACCCTGACTAGAAAAATGACGAACGCTATTCACGTGGCCTCGAGGGGTCCTGAGATTGCCGGATGGATGCCAGCAAGCGAGCAACGCTGTGATCTTGCAAGAAAAAAGTAATAGTAAAGACCTGCTATTTTTTTTTACGTGTGATTTGTATTACGTATTATCCAATAGGCAGGGTAGTCCCGCACTACAGCCACATCTAGGAGGTGCATGATGGTTGTATACTATTAGCCGAGTAGAGAATCTAGCCTACGTACATACAGCTCAGGCTTGTGACGGTGTACGGCTCGTCATGTCGATCGCGACTATACTCTTGAAGACTTTTTTGATCATGCTCATAGCCACGCTGTGCATATCTTTTTTTTTTTTTTATGCGTTACCATTAGAACGCTCGTTTTGACGAAAACCCGGTGGGTGCCTTTCATTTGTCAGCGCAGGGGAGAGAGGGAGAAGGCGGTTGAAAGGGTGACGCGTGCGATGACGTCAATGCGCGTCAGCCCCTCCCTCTCTCCCCGGTGCTGACAAACAGACAGACACCGCCGGGTTTTCGCCAAGACGAGCCCTTTCGTTTTCGTCAAAGTCACGCACACAGCCCGCTTTCCACCGCGAGTGCAACTGAGCACGCGCGGTGGAAAGCGGGCGTGCTCAGTTGCCGCCCTGCCGTCGCCCGTTGTTCTTCGCTCTGGGTTTCTGTAGAAGCGATGCGTGGGCTGTGGTGTGTGTAGTTAAAACGATGGATCCGATTCCCTCCACGAGCGATATTGATGCGGTTCGTCCCACGAGTTGTATGAATGTGGTTTTTTCCACGAGTTATATGGATGACCGTACCCATGGGCGTCGACGTACTCTGACAGGCAGAGTACAAAAAAAGGGGTGAAAAAAATTACGGGAAGATCCATTTGTGAATTTTTAGGGAAAGTGTTACCATGACCCTTCGGAAGCGCTAAGCATGTCCTCCTTTGGGAAACCGCAACACTGACCCCGTAACGAGTCCAAAAGAGGCAGTAAAAAAATAGAGAAAGCCAAAAGCAAAAGCCAAAACAGAAAAGTGATGAGGTCAGCGATAGCGATTCCAGAAAGGGGACGTGTGTGGCGTTTCTCAAGAATCATGCGAAAACATTCCCTAAGAATCTACCAACAGATCTTCCTGTAATATTGTTTTCAATAGATATTGGAACTTTAGTAAGGAAATAATGATCACATGTCTTAAGGCTGTAGTCTTGACTACGAATTAAGTCATTTAGTAACGTCGCAAGAAACACATTGGGGAAGACGAACTCAAATAAAATTCAGAGTGTGTTATCTCGTATGTAGCATACTTGCAGAGGTGCTAACTAATTAAGTAAAGTAAAACCGGGGTCACACTGGTCAAACATCAAACAAAAGACAGTCTGCAAACACCTGTCAGCGCAATATTCGTAGTTAGAATGCCGCGTGCCAAGTTTTCTCCTGCAACTCATTGCCATGCGGCATTCGAAGCACGGATCTCGTGGTGTCTCGCGTTCGAATCTGTATGCAGACTTTCTTCAGCATGATGTATAAGCAGTGTGATCCCGGCTTAACGCTTCCTAACAAAACATAACCTGAACGTCTGTATGCGTTTTCATTCATATGATTCAACTGATTTCCTTTCGCAATAGGCCTATTACTTTATCAACCAAACATTCTGGGAAAGCAACACGCAGTAGTTTACCATAACCTATTTGAGGACGAGAAACCGACGAAAAAGTGCTGTGTTTAGCGATATCCTTGAGTTTCCCGACGCCTACGTTCACTGCGCTCTTTATCAGATAGTTTTACGTGTACCATCTGTATACACTTGACAACTGTTCCCAGAATGAAGCGATACTACCGCTAATCGGGCTGATAAAGCTGGCGATCTTCCAGAACCTTCCATACTCGCGAACTTCTTTTACTCAGTGCGCACAGGGGGTCGAGCTCCTCCTCGCCTACCCCTCTGGTCACATGATCTTCCCGTTAACCAATCAGCGTCTAGCACATGACTCCTCCTCTCCCACGTGTCAACCAATCAGTGCTGAGCCTCGTGGCCACGCTTTTATCTGGGCTTCACAAGATGTCAAACACCTAAACAGAGAACGTTAAAAAGAAGTAATATAGCACGTATACATAGCTATCGAAGCATTCTTAGCAACACCGACAAGCAGACGCCACCATGGAGCGTGCGCTCCCCACGGCCGACAACAACACCACCGCCACCACGAAGAAGAGGCCAACCCCAAGACGGACTTAATGGCACGCGCGCGCTCGGGCAAGCAGAGCGAGACAACAGACGTCCATCGAAAACGCAGCAGCGCCCGGCTGTCGACCCATTCGAGCCGCCTCCTCATGACGAAAGCCCCCCCGACACAACGACCGAGCGTCCGAAGCGCGGCGGCGCCGCCGGCCACAGACCCCCCCTTTAAACTATAACAGTCGCAGCTGTACAACAATCGCAGCGCGGATGAAAGAAAGGAGGTGTGCTCGCTTCTGATGGCGTCCGAGCACGAAGGGTCGGACTCGCCCCAACGGCGGAGGGGTTCGAAACGCAAATCGCCCGTCGCACGGCAGCGGAAACGAGGGCTGGGCTTGAAACAGAGAGAACTCAGGTCGGCTCGTCTCTTCTCCGCCGAATGAATGCTGTTGTAGCCTCAAATTTCTCGCGGCAGCATCGCTATAGAGTCGGCATTTTCTTCGACCTCGTTGGGCTCGCCGCCCTTCGCGATGCAGGCGGTTTTCTATGATATTATCGAAGATGTACGCCCGCGATGAGCATCGCGACGCGAGCACTAACTCAACCGAACGATCTCGAGAGGCTGGTCTTGTACTAGTTCCCTGGCTGCGTGCAAACGATTGCGTTTGTGTTTTGTTTTGTTTTCGTGCGTGTGCGTGCGTATTTGCATTTGCGCGTGTGGCGGTGGATGTGTGTGCGCGTGTGCGGAGCGTTCGTGACCGCGTGTTGCTAAGCCGAGTGGGAGGAATGAATGCGATTGAATCTGGTCGGCTGTGAGTGCAGCCGCCGATCTGATGGAGAGGTGCGTGTTCTTTTGTTTGTTTAAATAAAAAAAAAAAAAAACGAGAGAAAATGAAGATGCGTTATTTTTATCGATGATTCGGGTTACAAACTGCGCCGTTCGTTGGTCGTTGGTCTTGTTTCAATCTGGTTGCTCCGAATTCGAATGGACCCTCTTTACGTCGTTTCATGGAGCTGGCGGCGCGCCGTCGAAAGCGGAGTTAAGGCGCTCTCTCCGACGTTGGGCGCAGCGAACACAGCGTAGCGCAGAATGTGGGCCTTTCATTGGCCGACGAGCAGGAACTGGATATCGGCGACCAATCAGCATCTGTGTAGCAAACGCTACGCCGCGTTTGCTACACTCCATGTCGGAGTAAAATGGAGCCTTTAGCCCGTACTGACTGCTGACAATTGTCGCACGCGATACACCAAACTATGGAACACAGCAAAGATGACATAAAGCTCATCCGCATATTTATGAGTGAAACGAAGTATAGTTTGGTTTCAAAAATATGTACCCATAATTATCTTGATTTCGCGTATGTTGCAAGAGAATTACCAAAAATTTATAAAGGGGAAAAGAGAGAGAGATCCGCGAAATAAAAAGAGAAAGATTAAGCTGGGTTGATAGTCTATAGCTGGCCACTCTGCGCTGGAGGGACGTGAGAGTTGGAACTGAGGAACCTTTTGAAGTTGTGTGTGCCCTCGAGCATTTATCCTATCCCCAAAAGTACAACCCCGCACGCGCAAAGACATCGTACAATGGACGACAAACGTACGTTAAGAAAGCGTAATATAGGGCATAAAAAAAGAAAGAAATGTGCATCACGGTAAAGACGTTTTCAAGTTGAACGCTTTACAACGGGTAAATTTGACAAGTTGAACAGTTTCAACCATACAGGTTACATCAAAACTAAAAATGGCAACGGTCCCAGAGATGTATGCTTTGCTTACTTCGAAAGTCACGTGCACTTACTTACCAACTGTCTTTTATCTTTTGCAAAAGACTAAAACACGTGTTCACAAAACCAGCCGCAAGTAACACAAACTTCGTGAATGCAAAAATGATTCCACATTATTAAAAAAAAATATATATATTTTCTGAGCGTAAGCGAAAAGTTGTTTTCGCTAAAAGCATATTTAAGATTGCTGTTCGATATGTTTCCACACGTCGGTTTTATTTTTTAATTGCTTGAAACTTGTTTTTTTTTTTTTGTTACGAAATTCGCGCGATTTTCGTTTTTTGTTTTGTTTTGTTTTGTTTTTTCTATACGCGTGTTCTTGCCTTAAAACACCAGGTTACGTTCAGTTAATTTAAGCTATTGTTGTCCATCACAAGAAAGTTTCGCGTCTCGTAAAAACTCGCTAACTGGGAAGAAAACAAGTCGTTATCTGCATATAATGTTGTTATAACGTGGAGACTTCTGCACATAACTTCGTTACGATGCCTTTCGTTCAGTGAGCTCAATCCCGAAAGTTTTCAAGGCTCTCTCGATGGTCACACTCGCCCTAACCCTAAACCAACAGAAAAATATTCCGTGGGAAGTTTGATGGACAAGTTCGTTCAAAGCAAGATAGACGTGGAGCATGAGCATCAAGCCGGTGGCTTCGAAGTCACCGAGCGGGCTAAATGCTCGCAGAAACGGCTCTTCCAAAAAGAAACAATCGAATGTTTTTCCAGACAGGTCGACGGCACGGATGGCTCCTTAAAATGCTCCGCTGTATGGCATAAATCGACGTCCCGCGTTTCACTCTGAAAACGGGAATCCAGTTATGAAAATTGAACGGCTCTCCGTTATCGAATAAAAGCGAGGAGACTGGGTAGGCGTACTGTCATAAAAGAGAGCAAGTATAATGGCGACATCGGGTCGTCGATGTAAATTTTTACGATTTTTAGAACATTCGCCCGGTAATACTAAGATGTTCAAAAAGCAGAAAGAAAACGGCTTGAATACCCTCCTGATGTCATATCATGCTCGTAAGTTCACATTGGTATACCATAAAACCCAACGGCCTCGTGTGTTTGGAATCACTGGTAAATATTTGCCCGCACTCGCAAAAACATTCAATATTAGCAATGATTCATTTTCGTTCAGTGCAGTAACAATGCTGTAAGGCGGTTTGCACGTTGCTATACCCGGTGAACTTCCCGACGACAGACAATACTTACCACGCCACCGCTCTTTGAAAACTCGATAAAACATTTCATCGTCAATTCTGCTGGACATTAACTTGTGGGATGAACGCGTCATCAGTTGAAGGCCTGTCCTTATCCCCTGTAAGCTAACCGGTCTCCTAAAAAAAAAAAAAAAAAAAACACGAATGAAGGATTTCGGTAACTATCCGATTTCCTCGTTCGTGTTATTTGAGCGCTGCAGGTGGTAAAAACGAGGGAGGGAGTGGAAGTACCTAGGACTGGGCGTGAGGTACGGTTTGTGCATGTAAAATTTAAAATGACTTATTGAAGAATGTAGTACATTTACTCGGGATTATATTGTTACACAATAAGCATTAACGCGCCTTGCATAACGTGCTATGTATGTCAATACAGACAGAATGGAAGTCGAATCTGTAAGATTGGAAATCAGGAGCTCTGAGATGTCTCAAAATGGCAGCAAACATTTTCTTATAAGACACAGCCTCGTGGCTGTGAAGAAGTCGAGACTCTTCAAGACTAGTTCTCCCCTTAAAAAGCAAACTCTCCCAGTATTAAATCGGCTGCATCACTGAGACTTTCAGTAAGTTCCTCTCGAAATAGCATGTCGATATGAAAGCTGAAGGCTATTAGTTGATGCAGAACTAGATGATATATATTCTCCGGATCACAACAGAAATACATGCGTTCGTTGATGGTAGGTATAGTACTTTATTATGACTTACAATTCTAATGACCAAGACTCATTTTAGTCGAGTGAAGTTATCGTAAATCACATAACCTATTTATTTTCATCCCAAACGCGTATACCACTAAAAAAAATGATTTTAGATAGTATGCAGCTGCAGATTCCTGAGGAAATTGTCAAGAAATATACCGGGTGGAAAAATTCAACACGAAAAGTTAAGGTGCAGTACCATTGATCTCTACTAGCCGACAAGACTATAAAAACCAACTTTATGACAAATCATAGTTAAAACGATCGACCTACAGAGCCGGTGATTCTGTTATTACATGTTCTCGTTTTGTCGAGTATGTTGCACTTCCAGAAGTTCACCATAAATTTAGCCTAAGAGGGCTTCCGTAAAAAGGTTTTTAATGTTTATATTACGTCAGAACAGTAAAATGTGTTTTATAGATGTTCACGGATTAGAGGTCAGTAAGTGAAAGTGGAAACGTAACTTTTAATTTCATCGAGAGTTACGATGTAAGTTCGTCCAATACCTACCCGCGTTTCACCAAGCAGTTATTTTTGTTTTCCAATAGATTTTAGGCAAAAATTTAGATTGAATTTTTTGCCAACTTGAATATTCTATTCTTCTCGTTGTTACCTTTCACCTCTCAAAAGTATTATACACTCCAAAGGGGAAAGATCGGAGGTATAATTTCTTGTGGCAGCTCCGCGCAATTCCCAACGTAATATGTTTGCCTGTTTCGTCTGCCAAGCCGCGCTTACACTAATCCATTATACAAAAGACAGTCGACAGACACTGTCTGTGGTTCTTCCTGGTATGACGTCACATTGGTCCTACAAAAACTCTCTGCGGACATCTGCAGTTGGAAGCATGTTGCTCTGCATGTGGAAGCACCTGCATGTTTGAAGCACACGTGCTTCCAACATGCTTGAGACATTTCCTCACACAATTCTGTCATCATTTCTTCAGCGAACATTATGTCTTTTCTACGATGTATGAGTAGTGTGACTGCCGCTTTAAGGTGTGCCTGGGAAGCCCCCCTCTCCTCGGTAAAGCAATTCATTTATTAATCTGAAGATTAATCCCGCAGCAGTGGCACCTGTCCAGAACCATAATCGCGCGTTCTACGCGAGCGGACAACGGTCAGAAGAATCTTCGCCACTCTTATCTCAATCGATACCCACCGGGCACCTTCAAAAAGGTGGCCGCCCCAGTCCAACACGCCCCGACTCGCGAAACCTCGCAGACACCATGCAGGGACCACCGGGACAGTTTCAAGCCCCTGTCCCGGACTCGAAGCACGCCATCCGTACTCACGGCGATCTGCCAGCGTAAATCCAGCTTCGGGAGCCAACTCCAGACATTCTTCCCAGCACTGCCATAGTGTGTACATCCAAAGGGAGGCGGCGCTGTAAGAATCCGACTGAACGTTTCGGTTCTCTCGAGACCCGAGCGCTACAGGCAGTTCAAGTCCTCCTCCGTCTGGCTTCGAAGAAGGAACGCTCCGATGTTGTCCGGCGATAACGCCCGTGCAGAGGCTCGCCACCATCAATTTGCGAAGTCGGCAGCGCCGGCACGATGATACACATCTTACTCCGAATTTAAACCAAGGCGGAGGGAGGGGGGCCTCGTTGTCTCTGAGGATCTGCGGCCCGCTCTTCCCGCGGGACGTTGACGAGGGCTCATGCTTATCTCTGGGATGCCGCCGGGTCTTTCTGCAACGATTAGCTGGAAGAGGACAACGAGGGTTTGTTGGCAGAAGGACCACTCCTCCGAGTCGGCTAGCATGCTCCTCCCGTATACACACGTTCCCCAGTGACATCTGCACGGCAAGGATAAGACGCAGTTTCTTCCGGTCACTGCGCCTTGACGTAGGGGATGGGGCGTGTCTGTTTCACGGGGAGACAGTGGGCGGGCTTTATTCCGACGGTAGACATGCGGAGAGGCACTCGGAGTTGGTTTACGGAATGTACCGTGCAGTCGGCGTCAGTCTACTCCGGCTTTAGCGTGACTGTATCTTGTGGGAAAGAAGGCGCTTATATGAACTTGTAGCACATGGGATATGTCGAGGATTTCATTGCAAAATGTTCACATTGAAGATGGGCGGATTGTAGGGTCCTGTTTCAAATGTTTCATTACGGGATGGGTTGTTAATCCGCGGCATGTTAATTAAGTTGAGATTGTGAAATTCCCATTGGCCCAGTTTTGACTTGATGAACTCCATCCCTCTTATCTTGGTTCCGGTTATTTCTTTTTACTAACCTATTTTCAGACAGTAGCCACCACATCCATAAACTCATTAAAAATATATATATATTTGGTAGGCTTGGCATGGGTTGATGTCGAACTACGTACCCATTGATTCGGATGGGTTGATGTCGAACTACCCATTGATTATAGGATGCACATCCCTATTTTTTTTATACTGAATTTAGGTTGTTTGCTACAAGTTTCTCTGTATTCCTTAGCGGCCTTGTTTCGTAACTCCAAAGTAAACTAACATGAAATCTGCATCATTTCTGTTCTGTTACTTCGTTTTGAAAACTACGGGGGAAAAAAAAAAAACATTGTTCCATTAATAAATCAACTATAAGAACTATGAAGCACTGAGTAAGAGTCACCCACCCTTTCTATGGGATGCACAGAACATTGTGCACGTAGCAGTTCTCCAACTTCAAGACTGCCACTCGAGAGGACTTAACGCACGGATAATCGCACATATCGTTTCCTTAAAAACAAAGTTGTCTTGATTATTCAAATAAAGCCGGGGGCGTGCATACTGCGTGCTGATTAAGGATTTCTTATGCTTGGTAATGAACGGGGGGTTTCGTGTAATTTCGCATACTTTTCAAGCACGAGACACTCACAGGCTCCCTGAGTTTATGAAAATAATCGAGGGAAGTTTATATTTATTCAGGATCCGTGGCGTTTTGAGGTTACGTAAGATCACGCTTCGTTATTCGGGATCCAGCTGCGCACGCCTACGGTCGCCTGCTGCCACAGGCTCCAGTGAGTCGCACTTAGTTCAGCTACCTGCGCTCCCGTTCGCCTCCTCGTGGCGCCGAGCAAAGGCATCGGGCTGCAGACTGCACGGTCCAAGCTTCGGGTCCCGAGGCGCCGGTTGCAAAATCTACCGAGTTAAGATTCATTATGCCTGTAAATAGATTATATAAATATCGTTTATGCATGACCTATAAATCCGAAGTACAAACAAATCTTCATGCCCTTAGTGAATTGGCGTCTCTCTCGCTAAGAGTAGCAACATATCCTACTCGAAACACGGAAATTTGGACGCTCCCTATTTGCAAAACTAACTATGGTGAACAAATGTTAAAGTATGCACTTCCTCGACTGCTTAATTTTCTTGTTACTCACAACATTGACCTTCCGACAACATCTGTAAAAAATCTCCGAGCATTTTTTTCTTTTCCAAATGTGATTGCTTAGTTGTCATGTTTCATAAACTAAATTTTTGCTGAATTGTATAATGCTTTGCTTGCATGTGCTTTTTGTTTGCCTTTTATATATAGTCGCACCTTTTTTGTAATATTGTCCTGTTCTTATCTCTGAAATTGTTATCTTTTCTCTTGGTTTTCTTTTTGGGTTACTTGTGCCACTGCTGCCATGTGTAAGGAGGGGGGGCCGAGGGCCCGTCAAGCTGCATGATGCAGCTTTTTTCCTCGGTCTCCCTCCGTCATTTGTGTTTTGACGGAAAATAAACATTATTATTATTATTATTATTATTATTATTATTATTATTATTATTATTATTATTATGACTAATTATGACTAAGTATATTTAATTATGTACACCTCATGCATTGCCTACTGTATGCTTTATGCTGTTTTTGTGTCCCCGTGTAGCGGTTTATAGTTTATAGTAACTCGAGCGTAACGCTTTTCGGACAAAATCCAGTTCTTTGTTAATAATGGCGATGGTCGTACAACAGATGCACACGCGCGGTTCGTTTCCCAAGCAAAACTAACATAATTTTCGGACGTTTATATTTCTGCTCGATTTTTGGTTAATTTGTTTTTTCGCCCACGTGTTGCACTGTACGTACAAGAACAGCAGAACAGCGTACCTTAAACGACGCTACGGGCGCTTTTTGCTATTGTTGTATTTGATTTTTGCACCGGCATGATACCTGCTTCGGGACCATGCTGGCTGTCGTGCGCACGGCCCATTACCTCATCGATCGCTCCTGTTGGAGCAGAGAGCAGCACAGAGCGGTAAACCACGAGTTTCCATCGAACGAGCACGCGAACAACATGTCTGAACCGGAGATGTTTTATATAAGCGATGGCCTTGAATACACACCGAGTCAAAACCGCACTCGTTTTCCTGTAAATACTGGGTTTATCACCTGACCTGACCCGGGCGAAATTCCGTGCCCTACATGACAGACGCGAAAGAGGCTAACGCGTAGACTGGCTCTATATTCGGATCACTCAAATTAGCTCCGAGTTGAAACAGCCCTGTGGAGGTATAGGCGACATTCAATTCACGATATTCGAAAAGCACAGCACCATCTAGTGGGGGGGCCAAAAAAACATGCGTTGTCTCACCAGTTGGCTTCGGCGCTGGCAAAGGCCAGGGCACGAAACCGTTGTTCCGAAGATTCCTCCGCTTGCGCAATCACTAGAGTAAGCGCTTTCGAAAACCAAGCGCCAGCGCCCGTGCCTTTACAGGAACGTGCACAAAGCCAAATTTTGAACTGATGTGTACGTCCGCCATGTTGGATACAGCGAGAAACCAGCAACCGACGGGGCGACGAACACGTACATGCGCAAGGAAGAGCGTAAAGCAAAACTATTCCTTAGCTCGCAGCCGCAGGTGGGGGTGAGGATCGATAACGGTAACAAGTATGTCTCGATTGTTACCGACAACGCTACGAAAATGACAAACAGCGGAGGAGTCTCGACCTAACAAAAATGGCAGCGCACAGAATGTTACCAGGCGTTCAAACAATCTCGCATATGGTCTATTCACAAGAGTGCGCGCGGTGTTGACAGGCGATACTAATGCAAACATTATCCAGGGACGGTCCCGACCCTCGCGGTGATGCGGTGCGACACGATTTTTGCTCACATGTGTTTTGTGCAATGCATTTATCCCGCACCCTTGTGGTCGGGCTACACCCTCGATAACGATAAACGATAACGATACGATGCACGCGCAAAGACGGCGGCAGAGTATCGGGTATCGTTCCTGGAGTCATCGGAACGATCTACTAAAACTCCCGAACATCTTGGGGCTTCGCACTATTCGCGTGCGCGAACTTCTACGCTTACGCAGTGCGGAGTCCTGCTCGGGGGATCCAAAGCGTTGGGGACGTCTATACTCAAACTCTCGAATGGCTCGGCGCCCCTTTTACCGTTTCACGACGATTGTTATTTTGCTTTCGTCTTTCTCACACAGCCGTGCGTGAGAGTTCGTTTTACTTCTAGACAACCATGACCTCAAGGCACAGACGCAAATGAGCAATGCAAGGCGTTAGACTCCTTTAGTTTCTTTAGACCCAAAACTCATTTTCGGGTTATGTATTTCCAAAGAGTCTAGCGACGTTCTTGAATCTGAGCAAATGATGAATAAAGTACCAGGAAGTAATAAATTGCATAATTTTCTACATCGTACGTATATATGTTATCGATGTTATTTCTTTTTTCTCGTGTTTACACAATACACTGCTTTCTCAGTAATCTATAAATCGCGGAGAATACAAGAAAACCAACGGCCAACAGATAAGTATAACTTCTACTTTTTCTTCTCAACGTTTATCTGTTTAAGAAGTTATATATCGCACCGTTATTATACGCTTCGTAAATGCTGGGGCCGTCTGTTCGACTACAGGGCGCTGTACGTCGAACTAAAGCTTTGGGGTGCATTATATCGGACAAAAGGGTATAAAGCCGGGGTGCACACTGCTTATACAGCATACAAAATACTGTCCGCAAACTGATTCGAACGCGAGTCAACGCGAGATCCGTGCTTCGAATGCCATATGGCAATGACTTCAAGGGGGAAACTTGGCACGCGGCATTCGAACCGCGGATACTGCAGTGCCTCGTGTTTGCAGTCTGTCGTTTGTAGGACGTATGAGCAGTGTGACCCCGGCTTAACAGACCTTTTACGAAAGTCAGTCTACCCACCCTGGGCAGAGCCCAACCCAACGCTCTAGTGGCGGCACTGCCGCTTCTTCACACCAGCAAACGCGTACGTCTTCGAAACCATAGAGCAGAAAGGGCAACAGATGTTGGTCCTTTTACGACACCTTCGACTAACGAAATCGAGGGGGCTTGATTTTGCCGAGCATGATCTCATATCATCGCCATTTGAGCGGCATTATTGGAGCTCTCAAAACTTCCACAAGGTGACTTTGAATTTTAAAAATAATCTATTAAGACTAGCGGTTCATTGTGACACCTAGCGGTTCATTGTGACAGGTGTGGCTGCACGCCGTCATTTCGTGACATAAAGATTTTGTCTCGTCACAAAAACAAAACTGCGAGGGAGATAGACGAAGCGTATTTTATCGCGTCTATCGGAGCTGACACGTGTGTGAGCGCTCCTTCGGTTGCCCTTGCAAAAGATGAGGTGGATTTTGTAAGAAAGTGTGGCAGGTTCGTGTGACGGATCGTGGGCGTGGGTGATGCCGCATGTTATTGGTTTGATTTGTTTGTTCCCTCCGCTCCCTCCTTTCTGTGTTTATTTCTCTTTCTTCAGAGCAATAAACTTTCAGTTGTAAGTCAGCGCCCTGTCTGTGTGTTTCTTCGACCTCGTCCTACGTACTTTTTGCGCTGTTCCCTCCAAACAGTATGTACCACCAACTAGCCCAACTACATGCCTTGCTGCTATAATTCTTTTTTTTATGGCGCATTGACGGAGTCGTTACTTTAGTTTGCGTGGCGCTGAAGCGTGGTAAACGTTGGCAGACAGTAATTTTTGTCTTATGGGCCACTAGAGTTGGTCAAATGTACGTCTAGTAAGCAGAGGCAAACGAACCAGCCAATAAATTAAAGGCATTTCAAATTTTTTCTTGAACGCATACCGTCAGGAAGACTTCGTGCACTCCCCTGAGAAGTGCTGTGCGTCGGCTTACTCTCGTCAAGGGCTGATAATAGGGAGTTTTTGTAGATCGTTTTCGCCGTGTCGCAACGCCCTCCGCAACCCGCTACGATACCCGGAACTCTACAGTCAAGGCCATGGGCGCGCAGGCGCAGTAGCGGCTTCTTCGTAGCGGAGAGCTTAGCGGAGGGGGAAACGCGGTGTAGGAAAGGTCCCTATTACCTATGATCGCTGAGCGTCTCACGTCTTGTGGTGAAAAGGTTCCCCTTTCAACGAACTTGCCAACTTCCCATAAGTGTAGACTTTCTCACCTCATTGCCTCCTAACATATGCGCACAGTGCGCGGTACAGTTCATAAGAAATTGAGACTGGTTTTAGATGGCGGTATACTAATGACCGTATGACGGCTCAGTATCAAACTTGTATAATTTCTGTATAATAGTATCAAACTTGTATAATAAGTGTATGATTTCTTACGGGTGGAAAAAATGCGTGGAGCTTGATGCGTTTGGATTTACTGGGCCACATCATGTAAGAAGATCATAGACGGGAACAGCCCGTAGAGAGAATCTACATTTCGCTTCGAATCCTTTTCACTTCTCCCCCTTTACGATTCGATACACAAGAAACATAAAAATATTAATGAATAATAATAATAAAAAAAAAAACAGATATGTGTATGACTCTCTGTACACAGACAACAAACTGTTTCCCCCGGTTGGAAGATGGATTTTCTCGGTTTCTTGACTGCTGCTTTCGAGAAGGTGCAGGCTTTACGTCGAGACAGATTTCAGATGCATGAACGCCCTTTTTGCGTTCGCTCGAATGCCTGGAACGGCCAATGCCCCCTTTGCGTTTTTTTTTTATGCGTACGCGTGTATGGCACGGATCATCGCTTGTACTATTTATGTCCGAACACGTCAAAATGGCGTTCTATAAACGAATTCTATTCAACCCGGTCTAACGCAAACGCTTGCATGCGTGCGAGCGTATGTATCTCTGCAGTCAACAGCCTGTTCGCTTTGCACTTCTAAAGCATACCTACAGCAGATATCCTAATAGAGATATTTATCTTACTCTAATCACTAATCGAAAGCGTACAATATCTTTTTTTTTTTTTTCGTGTGCGAGTTTTCATGTCTGTCAAATAATATTTTTTTTAAATTTTATTTTCGCTGACACGTCCGACAAGTAATAATAATTAAAAAAAAATCATTTGGGCTTATATGACATTCGAGATTGTGAGTTTTACGACTACTTTAAACTGGCATTGTGTTTCCACTCATGACCAATATAGACGCTTTACAGCAGCTGTGCATGGGCGCCGCCATAACTGACCTTCAGTTTTTGTTCCCTCTTATTCCGTTCGCTTCACTTCATCATTACCACAGCAGGACAGGTTATTGCCATTTTAGGTGCTGTTGTGTTCTTGTGCCCGGCATAGGCCCTTGTGAAGACCCGTCAACGCCCGCTTCAGTGGCTCGGCATCTCGGTAAGGCAAGAGAAGGGCGGCTATGGCGGCTCAATCTGGCGCGTGTGTAAAGCGTCCATAGACCAATCTCACCAAGCGTTTGGCGCACGCATGAAGCCGCCATAACTTTAATTGACAGGACGCGGTCAGAGTGCCCGAGGCGTGCCGTGCACAGCATGCGCTCCAGCAAGGTTGTCGCACGTGCAAAAAGACTGAAGTTCCCTCGATGCATTGCGACAGCGGTGGCGCAGGAAAACTGGCTGGTGAGATCGGTCTATTTGACCAGGACATCACCCCGCGGTAATTAACACGAATCACGCAGCTAGTGTACGTCGGTAATGCCCATTCATATAAAAATCGCACGGATGGAAACTAAACCCAGAACCCACAAACTTTTAGAACTCAAACCGAGCTGCTTTGAGATAGCACACTCACCCATACGCTTCCTGATGCCAAATTATATATATATATATATATATATATATCTCAAAGCAGCTCGGTTGCCTAGACTAGAGCTCTAAACTTCGGTAGGTTCTGGGTTTAGTTATATATATATATATATGTATATATATATATATATATATATATATATATATATATATATATATATATATATATAGAGAGAGAGAGAGAGAGAGAGAGAGATTGATTGACTGTTAGAACGAACGCTTGCGCAGTTTTTGTATTCGAATTCATGTACAATGGAGGACATAAAAGACACCTCCACTGACCCAGAAATTTTGCTAATGACGCTTCATTTCTAGCTTATGAAGTTCTAGAATCTCACATTCTGTACTGTCGCTTGTTCCGTCATTGCGAAGTATTCCAGACATTTTAACAATGACAACGTGACTTTAAAAAAAAACCTATCGGCTGATTGAAAAAAAATAGTGGATAGACCTAAAGGAATGCATTGAGGTCAACACACTATCCTTCCAATCAAAGCCAACAAGAGCACGGCGTCTTTCTGACGTTATCGCAATCCCTGCGCAGGAAGCAGACGACTTGCTCACTTACCGTGTCGCGCTCTGGTGGTGCGCCGGTATGTTGGGCTGCACGCGACTGAGAGTTTGACGGTCAACATACGTCGGGGGTGCACGAAAAGGCTCCGTCAACCTCTCCAACAGAACTTTGCAAACAGCGTTTTATGACGTCACCACGACCCAGGGTCAGCATATTTTATGCCCGTGTGCAGGAAGCAGACGCCTTGCCCTCTGCATAGGCTCATCCGCTTCGGAGCATCTTCAACTTCTGCCGTTATCAGTAGGAATTCCGCGAAGCTCCCGAAGTTCGGGTCGAAAAGTTCAAATTTGAAAAGTTCGCAACTTTGAAACCCCACTGAGGTTCCATTTCGAATAATTCGAAAAGGTTTCTGAAAGTCGCGTTCAAAGATACCGAAACCTTCCGTGGATAAGTACGACATATTCGAACACTTCAAATTTATTTAAGATTCAAGATCGAAGAACTCAAATAATTCGATTTTCTTTAAGTACAAAGTCTGGAAAGTTTGGAGATTTAAATTTTAAGTTCCTAGTTTGAATTTCACGGAGGGAACTCAAATTCCGCAGTTTCGAACTAAGTTTTCATTAATTCGTCTAAAACAGTTGCGAATGCTACACATTTTACTAAAAGCGTTGCCCATTTCTCGTGTGTCGTGAATATACTCCTTGTCCTTGATAATTGTAGAATAACCCGATACTATTATGAACTTACACCAGCTCATTTGTGACCTCCACGTTTTGTTCGTTAATACTCCTTCCTTCTCAGTGCTGCGGTACTGGCGGTATACCTGTATTACTCGTTATTCGTGGTAACTTATGAAAAAAAGCGTTGAACTGGTTGAACGGTTCATCGAAAAGCCCTGAGGCGGTCAGGTGAACGTACTTTCTACTTATTTGCAAACTAGTAGCAATCCGATCAAACGTCGCCTTAATGAAATGCTGGCATGAGGCAACTAAATATGCGGGACAACGAATTCACATGAAAGGATCCAGGCTTCCCGAAATTTCTTAGTTGCACTAGGCGTTTATTTTCGGCAGGAAGACCTTTGAGATGGAGAAAACAATGAACTCAAGCACACCACCCGACACAAGTCAGGGTTGAGGAGAATGCAACCAGACTAAACTATAGGGGGACCACCCGACCTAATACAGCTGATCAGGTCACGACCGATTCTTATCAGGCTAAGCATAATGCTGCGGCCTGGAACCTTTCCTCTTCGACGAATGGAGTATTGGCCGCTCAGAATGCAGCCGGTTACTAATGATACTGAAGTAAGCGCCGATTCAGCGTTCGCTGTAGCGCATCGGCGTCGCTCTCCGCTCGCGTCTTTCCATGTTGCGAAGACATCGAGGGACTTGAGTACAAGCAACTAATACTATGAAGGACGCTCCCAGCGAAGCGCCCTTGTGGAATTTGAAGACTGCATATCAGGTTCTGTTGGCCTACAGGTCACCTCGGGGAAACCGACGGAGTTGTGCGCGGGAGAGGCTCTGTGCGGAAGTCGAAAGAAAAAGGTGTGACGTACAAGGCCGAGGCCCCCCCCCCCCCCCCCCCCCCCCCAGCCCGAAGCGATCATTCAGAGCTTTACAAGCGCGTCGTTTGTAGCACGATCACGGTAAGACGGTAATACTCTGAGTGCAATTTCAATTCACTTCCCACATTGACATCTTGTGTTATTCATATTTGTTGCCTCGAACCTATAAGGGTGAACTTGGTTCGAACTTTGTCGCACCTTTGTTCAGAAGGTCGAAGTTCGTCGACCTTCTGGACTTAGCGGGTTCGAAAGTTTGCAAATCCTTGAATTTCTTAGCGAATATGTTCGAAAACGACGAATTTCATAGCGCGAAAAATAGTAGTTCGAAAACAATCAAATTTCTCAGCTCCAACATACGCAAGTTCGAAAATCGTCGAAATGTTTTATGTAATAAGTGGATCTTTCGGAACTTTGCGAACCTTTCGAATTCCTTGGTTCGATCTTCTCGTCTCAGGTGCGCAAAAAGTTGGCGGCACTTTTAATTATCAGTAACCACAAGGTCGCCGCCATTAGTACGGCAGATATGACATTCCCCAGATGATGATAGTGATCAAAGTGGTTAGACTGAGTTTCGGAAAGGTTCTATAAATTTGAAGTTTTGGATGAATGGGGCCATGAAATCATTTTTGAACTTCTTCCTTTTTAGCTTTCCTACTCAACTCAAAAGCGAAATGAGAAATCACGCGGTCGTCTCGTCTTGGGCACCGGTACGATGTCTCCAAGCTTCAACCGTCCTTCCTAAGCACACCGTGGAACTTGTCGTATTCGCAAGCGATGATAACTGTCGCCATGGCATTCATCGGCCACGAACGCCGGTTTAAATATACGTCGACGGATTGACTGTTGACGAGCGCATACGTCCGAACAATGCCGCGTTCGTGTGCAATGCGTGAGCTGGGATAGGCTGACGTACTTTGGGCACCGAGGGTTCGCACTGGCGTTCCAATCGCAACCGCGAAGCGGATCCGCTCGTTTTCATCAACGGCGCGTGAATTTGTGTTACATGTTTAAGCAAATGCGTTCGCAACCGCTTTGCGGATGCAGTCGAGTCGCCAGCAGACTTGTGCTCGTTACTTGAAAAATGTAATGGATTACAATTACAAATTATCGAGCCTCAAATGTAATGGATTACCATTACAAATTACTTTCGCTGAAAAGCAACGGACTACTTTACTCGTTACGTTATAAATTACTTTCACGTTATTTTTTCCGCAAAGTTCTCCAAAAAGCAATAGAAATAATTTTGATATTTTTTCCAAAAATGTTCTGCAGCACTACTTTTCATTTCTATAATACGCCCGTATTATGGTAGTCCTTGTAAAAATAAAATATTGTATTTAAGCGAAACAACGCAGGTGAACTTCTCTCACCTGTAAGCTACCGGTGCGCATGCTCCGGTAGCTTACAGGTGCGCATGCTCCGTAGCTGCGGCTACCTCCGCTACGAGATTCGGAGCTAAAGGCGCGATCTACAAAAGGTCCCTTTTGACTCGGGTGTTTCGCCCGTTATTCACAAGAAAAGAAAAAAATTGGTTCTAACGTTACAATGTATAAAGCCAACGCAGAATGCAGGTGTCCCAGCTTATACCTTGATGTGTTTCCGTAGATTAGAGTTTGTTCTTGCTGATGATAATATCTTTTTTTTTTTTTTTTTTTGGCAGGCGAACCATGCACTGAAACTCTAGCATTTAAAAAGACGACGGACACTCTATGACCGAAAACTCGACCAGTCAGAAAAATAAGTAGCGGTTTCGGGTTATCGATCGTTCATCGATTTTCACTTTCATACCAATATTCGTGAACACCAGGGGAGGGGAGGGCATAGAAAGCGAGAGAAGCGGCGGCCATCGGTCTCACAAACAAAACCTCAACGCCAATTCAATTCGGGGAAAATGACGTCACATGACTTGGCGTCATGATACGCCAACGAACAAATTCAGTTTCTCCGCTAGATTTAGCGAGAAAATTTACGTCACATGACCTCAACACCCATTCAATTCCCCGCTAAATTTAGGGGGGAAAATGAGGTCACATGACTGGATGTCACGATGCACCAATGAACAAATTCAGTTTCTCCGCTAGATTTAGCGGGAAAATTGACGTTCAACATCCAGTTCAGTTTCCCCGTTAAACTTAGTGGGGAAAGTGACGTCACATGACTTGGTGCACGTCACCTATGAACAAATTCAGTTTCTCTGCTAGATATAGCGGGAAAATTGACGTCACGTGCGAAGGAGGAGGAGGGGAAGGCACGAAGGAGGAGGGAAGGAGGATGAAAGGGGGAGAGGAGGAGGTGGAAGAAAGGAGGAGGAGCAGGGGAGAGAGGAGGGGAGGAGAAGGAAGAATGCAGGATGAGGAGAGAGTACGTAGGGGAGGAATGGCACACCCTGCCCACCTCCTCCTCAAGAGCAGCGCTCTAATTTCGCATACCAGAGATTTGTAAACGTCTTTAATTTTTTTCCTGCTAATTAACTCAAATCTTACTTGAATCTTTTTTTCGGTATTATTTTTTCTTTATAACGCGGTAGTCGCACTAACACCCATATCGAGGTCTACCTTATACATCGCACGCTGCCTGTCATTTCATAATCGTACCTCCCTTACGAATTGACAACGTCTAAGTATCCACAAGCTACAACCGAGGAATCCGGCCAGCGCACGGTTATCTCGGCTAACGTCCCTGCCTTCCCGAACCAAAGAACGCCGGGAACAATAAAGAAGAGAAAGAACAATCAAGAAAGACGCGAAACAGAAGAGACCTCGTCGTCGCCGTCGTTGTCATCGTTCCACCGAGCGCGGAGCGTCGCGGCGGAACAAGAGATCCCGAACCCCCGCGCCTCCGCGCTTCCCGGGACCAGAAGACAATTCCGAGGCCTCCTCCGACACTTCTTGGGAGCAATCGAAATCGAATTCGGAAGGAGACCCCGGGAGGCAAGGAGAGCCACAGCAGGCAGGCAGGCAGCGCGGCATTTCGCTTCCCGATTGTTGGGAGCGCCCCTCGGAGGAAGGAGAGGACCCTCGCTCGAGTCGGGACTCCCACGGCGGCGGACAGGAGCAGCAAGCAGCAGCAGCAGGAGCACGCACGTGGGAGAAGAAGAGCCTGCATTTCGGGGCGCCTTCTTCGTTATACGCTCGAGTATCCAGGGGCAACGGTACACGCCGACGGAGATCGATATCCATTGGTCGACGAGCGTCTATAGATCTGGCATGCAGGCGGTGGATCGCAGGAGGCCCGGCACCAGAGGAACTCTGCCTCCCTTTTTCTTTGTTTCTTCTCGTTCTTCAGGTCCGTGCACGCCGTAGCATTGTGCTGCCAGCCCATAGCGTTCTGCCTCCGCTGCGTCCTCCCCACGGCTCCCTTCTTCCTCATCTTCGTGTTCCCCGACGATAGTAATGGCCTGAAACGTCTTAGTGCTCCCGATATACGAAGAGACCGAGAAAAGAGGGGTACATAATAAAAAAAGAAGGAAAAAGATGGATCCCGTTTCCTGGGAATCTATTACGTCGACGGACGTCGCTGCCGACCGAGCCCCCGCTCGTGGTGGTAAAGTGAGCCACGTGTTCTCCCAGATTGCTGCCGGCTGGAAAAGGAAGCCCCCCCTCCCACCGTTCGCCCGTCCGTACCTCCTGACGGTGGGAACTGCACGAAGAGGGGGAAACCTGGCTGGTTGATTGCGTTTCGCGTCGGGCCGGGCTCCTGCGGGCAGGGGAGAATATTTCTGAAGTTGGAAGGTACCATGTTGAAGGACCCTGGTGTTCTTGCTATTGAGAACAGAAGAGGAAGGAGCGAATGCGAAAATAGCAGCAGCCCCCCCCCCCCCCCCCCCCTTTTCCCCAAAAATGGATCTTCCAGACGTTGTTTGCCGATTTATGCGTAAGTGTTGCGTATTGCAAGGCGCGCGCGCGCTCCCGAAAGTGAGGCTTGACTCAATGCAGCAAAGTTACGCGCTGTTGTTCGTGAGCGAAAGAGCGATTACCTTGGAAGTTCCAAACTTGCGCCTGGTATCTTTCACAACGTTGGAAGTAAGTTGTGAAACTAAGCCCAGGGCTCCCTATTTACGAAACAGTGCGGTTAAGAGCAGCACGCGGATGCAAGCCGTAGACGCTGCAACAAACGACGCCATGGTATTGAGTGTTTCAAGAAGAGAGCTTGACGCCAAGTTCACGGGCCATTCTAGTACTAGCAGTCAGGTCTTCGAGACAAAGATAGAGAGAGAGAGAGAGAGAGAGAGAGATGATTGAAAGGCCGAGAGGTCAGCCTGGGCGCACAGTCCTAGCGGGCTTGCGCTGGAGAAATTTTTAAAGCTTGGGCCGTTGAATACACAGGCTCGTCTGACTTCTGAGCGCATTCGTCAGCTTCTTCATTGTGAAAGTCAGACGAATCGGATGATTCCTCGAGCTGGTGGCGAGTTTTGTTTGGTAAAAACTTAAACTATCAACGGCAAATTTTCGTCATATGGCTTTATAAAATCATTCATTACGTGTATCATTCTGATGTGACAGATTTGAAGATTTGGAGCATATTAAAAGATTGAGGGTCGTCGCGGCACCACATAATACAAATAGTCGTATATAAATAGATAAGTTATTTTTTTATGCATACCATCTACATGTCAGTGCTGCAAAACTCCTTTCCAACCTCATGGTTTTTCTGCCATATACCGTTCGGTGTTATTATTGCAGTGCCAACTGACCACTGGTAACGCCAAGCCGGCCATGTTTAGATCCGGAGCTTCCTCTTCAGATTACGTTCTGTCGTCGCCTTTGCTGGAGTCACCAGTAGACTCTAGCGTCTCACGCGAACAGCACTTTCTTATGGGACCATGCGTTGATCTTAATTTATAAAAATGAAAGGCCGAGTTACACGTCGTGGCTCGCGTACATGTAAGAACTAACTATACATCGGGCGTTGCCGAACAAGAGACGCCCTTATGTTTAATAAACACGTAGAAATCCACTCATTAAAGGGGTACTCCACCGATTTTTTGAGCTACCTCAACTAACTATATTTTCTGACTCCCCGTCCTTTACACTCTCCGGTATGCTATTTAGAATCGCGAAATTCATAATAGTTATTGCGAAATCGGCAAATGAAAATGATGCAACAACCAACATTCAAATATACGCGCGCTTTTCAGGGCAGTGACGTCAGTAGCAGGCAGGCTTGCCAGTCGAGCAAGCAGCCAAAAAATAGAATATGCCAATCATTTGTTCCGTGCTGGAGCGCGGGTACTGCAGCGAGCTTCCCAAGCATTCATTTGACACCATGAAACTGCTTCGAATCAGTTTAAAACGAAATCTACAGTCCAAAGAGTGAACCCCTGCCTTCCACTGACGTCACTTTTTCATTGTTGCCAGTAGAGACTTCGAGCTTGAAAAACACGGTGAGGACCAAAACTGTAAATTCAATAACTTCGCGAAAAAACAACATTTTGACCTAATATTTGGGATACTATTTTCGCGATGTTTGTTGGTTAGTTTAGCAAAATTTCAAGCAAATCGGAGACAATGAAAAAATCGGTGGAGTAGCCCTTTAAGAGAAGAAAATTAATATTTCGGAGGGAATATTTGAGCGAATGTGTCCAAAAAGAACTTTTGGACACATTCGCTCAAATAAAGGTGGATTATCGAAAGTAGCGGAGGTTCCCTCAGTGATTTCAGGGAGACCCCGACAAATAGTAAGTAACAAATGATGGCACTGCTTTGTGACGTAACCAGTGTTTCAGGGGGAGTATCTGATAGTCACTAGAGTGTCCGACTCGTTACGCACGAGGCACAAAAGTATCGGAATAAAAGTCGTCACGCGAGGCATCGGTACACGCTTTGACGTCCACAGCGTAACACCTACAGCGACATACTTGGCTCTTACATCATATTTTTTTTAAGAGGGGGAGGAGGGGATTGTTCGCATTCAGCAGATGCGCGTGTTAAACCGTCAGCTCCAACGAGCATCGAAGAAACAGGCACAGAGAAGGAGCGTAATTCAAGGCCTCCTTCGCACACGTAACCTGCAGTCGGGAACAGCGGGGGCAAGGAACGTGCGCGACGCCCCGGACGAGTCATTTGCATCTAGGTCTGCGGCATGAGATCGGGCGCACGACTGCGAGAGGTTAGGTCTCCCGTCTGTCCGGGGCGCCCTCGTGGACGACGGATGCGTCAAGCAGCGAGGCGCCTTTGCCCATTGCTTCGCCGCGTCATGAGCGCTTCGGGACACCGCCCTGGCAGCACGCGAAACTCACACGTAGTATTATAGTCTTGGCGCACGGGGACGCCTGTCTTTCTGCCCGTCGGTGCTGTGTCACGTCTCAGCTGGGGTGTTTCGCGGCACCGCCAGACACGTGAAACTGTTGCCAAACGGGCTTAGAGGTCCGTGTCCCCCCCTGTCAAGGGAAAACGTTCTTGCGCGAGTCGAAAACAATTGTCACGGGGAGCTTCTGCCTGTCCCGTGGCTCGCCGTCTCGGAGCATCGGCAACAGCGTCGACACCAACAGCTTAAGGAAAACTCGCATCTAATATGTGCCTCGCGTTGGCCTTCTTTTAAATGATGGCGGGAATTCGGCGCTGCGGCTTTGTTGTTACCTCAAGGGGTGGCTGATCGAGTCTGTATACCTTCAGTCTGCTTTGTACTACAGCCCCGAAGAGCACTTTTTTAGACAAACGCTGCCGCGTCTATTGGAACCAACATCTCCAATGATGCAGATCGAAACAACGCTTTGACCTACAGGTGTGTATTCTGCGCTTTGAATCTGAGCATGGCGTTACAGGTGCTTACGTAATGCTCCCTGCCACAGCTCAGAACGTTGTTGTTGTTTCCCTTTGTTTTTTGTTGTTTTTGTGCGTGTGTGAGGGGAGAGGGGGGGGGGGGGGGGGGCTCGTCGTTTGTTCAGTTTCCTCACTGACAGCTCAAGGAACGTAGGGGGTGGCGAGCTCCGTGCATCTTATTATCGCGACACAGCCAATGACGCCGCGGCCCATAAGAACGACGAAGAGACAATCCCGAATCAAGGATTGTGAATTAGCATAACAAGTCACGCCCCGTGTTTCTTAAGCCGTCGGTGCCTACAGCAAATCGCAGTGACTGGTTCTGCAAGTGCCCTGCAGGAAAGTGAATGCGCGGGCACGTCTTTGAGTGAATTTCTCATCTCTTAAAATGTACAATAGAACACGCTACTTGCCATAGTAAAGCCAACTCCGCGTTCGCGTCATGGACTATGTTTTCAAATCACGGATTGGTTGTATTGCACGACGTCTTCCGCCATTAGCATAGTCACTGACTCACTGATCACCTTATAAGAATTAAGAACGGGACGTCGCGGATACACGAGTACATAACATCTCATCATCACTCCGAACCAATGAGATTCGGAAGTAACGAATAACAATGCCGAACCGAGTCGCGAAGCAAGAAGCATGATCCTAATCAGTCACCTTTTCTTAAACCTGTCAGCGTTGAAGAACATCGTACAATAGCTGGTAACGCTCTAGCATGCAGTTTTAACTTGTCGAGACTTACAACGTTAACACAGAGTCGAAGCCAGATCTATTTCCTCACGTGGACAATCTTTCCCCTTCTGACCACAAGTTAATGTGTGCGAGGCACGGGAATTCGTGCGGGCCTCCTGACGGCGCTCCGCCGTGAAGACGACATTTGCCTATCGAGAGTGAACGTGGGTAGGTTACGACCTACGTGTTTCATTACCTGCCCTACAGTAATACGATAACAAGAAAGAAAAGAGGACGGTCTCTGCCGTCAGTGAGCTCTGAAGATTAAGAACACGTAGTAAGGCCGTGAGATGGATTCAGCCTCGCTTGCCTTGCATGAATAATGGTTGAGCTCGAGTGACTTATCGCATGGTCTGGCAATATCGGGGACGTCGAGACGTCGTAAATAACTTGGTCAATTCGTTGTCGCTATCTTGCACCTCCAATTTCACAGGCAAGGCAAGAAAACCGGTTACCGCTCACAGCTCCGTAACTTTAACACGATTCGATGGCGGCTCCGAAGGTATGCAGTCACACGGTTGCATTTCGTAGAATTTACTTGGAGAGTGATTTACGGCGCCACGTTCGTTTGTCTCTTGGCTTTAATGATTCGGTTATATACTAACGTTGCCCATTAATTTGGAAGATCAGGTCATGCGAGCGTATACGCAGCTCTGCCGATTCTTTGTCGACTTTTTATTCGTGTTGCGTTGTATGCAAACATCGTTAATGGGGAGCTCTATCAATAAATTGCGCTGGTCTGATACTTCAAGATGGTAGCACGGGAGTTTTGGTTGCGAATAACGTTAACCTGCTAAGATATTGTTCGTTGTTTGATATTGTGTACGCACCCCTCTATTATAATAATGAAAAAACAAAAGAGACGCGGAGCAAACAAAAGGGCAAATGCGTAAAGATTTCACGGCGCTGAGAAACAAACGTATGCTTGTCAAAACGGTGAGAGTGTGGTCTTCCTAGAGATCCTCAGCTATGCCTGGCACAGACACACACATTCTGTGTGTGTTGTTGTGTGTTGACTGTGCACACACAACAAGCTCGTGGGGGGCGCTACAAGATATTTGGGCAAAAGTGTTCTAACGAAAACATTCACCTAAAAATGCGTCTACAAATATATTTGCAAGCACCATCACGCCTTTTCCCAGAAGAAAAAAAAATAGGGGATATATTAGGAGAGATATTAGTTTGTCACTCTTGCGTGGACAGTTTATATTTCGGCAAGTGACCCAACAGGGTACCTAAAAGCCCGTCACCACTGCACCGCCACGTCACGGCCAGGCCTGCTGGTCTACACGCGCGAGCGGCGCGGCACGCAGGCTGCGTCGTCGTCTCGCTAACTACGGAGGTCAGGCCGTGATTAACGAAGTCTCGCGCACCCCGGCACCGCTCCCTCCCCGTGCAGACTGGACCCCCCTCTCTCACCCCGTCAGCGGCGGGAAGCCATTGCCACCTCGGCACAGCACACACCCTTCGCGCAGAGACGCTCTACAGAGCCTGGATTCAAGAGACAAACCATGGAAAGCGTTTTGCACTTTAATGGCGGACGCCACCTGCGCAAATTGGATGCAGGTGCGCATGCGCGCTTTGTGGAGGGGTGTGCATTAACATAATAAGCCCCGCCCTGCGCCTGTTCAGTTGTCAGGTACCATGGAGAATACATTTCACTCCGTTCATTTGTATTCGAATAGCGTACCTAGAGCTCCATATATTTGCCTATCGGGGTGGAAAAAACGCGTCCGAGAGAAGGCACATGCACATCGTGCAGTCCACGTGGTTGTTTTCGCTGTCCCGAACGCTGGCGACGACGATAGGTGGCGGCAGCCACCCCTCCAAATTCAATCGGGGAAAAATTCCGAGGCTGCGCTCGTCCAGCCGTTCTAACTACTCGAAGGCTGTCCGCTCCAAGGTCATTGGAGTTTTGCGGAGTGAAATGTATTCCCGGTCAAGCATTTTCCGTCGCTCGGCTCGTGTTGCGAACCTGGCCCATTCAACCACGTGACTCTGATCTAGCAGTTAGAAACGCTCTGAAATCTAGGCACACCGAGACGCTCCCCGCTTCAACCAACCGGCCGCCGGGTCCCCTTCCTTGGCCAACTGTCGTCTACAACGCCCTAAAGCATGAGCACGGGTGCTTCCGCTCGGGGCAGTACGACTAATTGGAATTTTACGCGCCGTCGAAGAAGCAGCTTCGGCGGCCGGGGTTTCACCGCCCGCCGAATCGCTCTTTCTCCTTGGCGACAGCTGGCGCAATTTGTTCTTCCCAAATTTCCGTCTGCGCGCCCCTCCCCACCCGGCCCCGAAAGCCGACAAGGAGTGATACTCGAAGGGATGGTTCAACGTGCGTTTCGGACGGTTTGCTAGATTCCAAAGGTTCCCTTCGCCGTCATGTGTTGCGTCCTGTCTCCAGATTGGAAGAAAAAAAAGAAGCGACGGATGGGAAATTGCTTATGAGAGGCGGGCTCGACACAGCAACAGGAGAGATTGGTCTCAGCAGAACTCGGATGTGTGGCCTAAGCAAAAACGCCTTACCCACGCATGAAAGAACAGAGAACGCAAGCGGGTGACAATTTTGGAATTTTGCCTTCTGTCACACGGCTTCTCTCCTAGTTTTCTCTCCCTTGTCTAACGAGTTCTAAAACCAATTCTCCGTGGACGGTTAACGAGACGACGGAAAAGCCACGCGTTGTAGGTAAGAATAGCGAAGGAAGTTAGACCCCGGGAGCGTCGCGAAGCACGCGCAAGCACGTACTAAAGCCGAACACGTGTGTGCGTTTCCTTCTCTCCCCCAAGCCAGCGCTTCACCGCGGCTGCTGCTACAGCGCTGCACTTGCTTGCGCGGCTCCTATTTCGGTTTCCTGTCCCGTTCAGCCTCGAGAGACGTTCGTCACACCGCCGCGATAACCGACGGTCCTGCGTCTGGTCTCCCCGAGAGACTACACAAACACGGGGTCGGTTAGCGAGCAAGCGGTTGCTTCGTCGTCGCTTCGCGGCCTTGTTGTAACGCGGCCCCTTTACTAACGACTTGGGGCTTCTCCTTCGCGTTTCCGGGAACGGGGGGGAAGTACGACGACGGCGAAAAACGACGCGCGGGAAGACTGGCTCTCTCTCTCGAGCGAATCCGAGCCTGTCCGCTTCCTGTTGGAAAGCGTCGCACGACGATGTGGGCGGCGGACTTTGGGAGTCTCCTCTTTGCTTCGCTTTCGCTGTTATTTTTTACATTATTTTTTACCCGGAATATTCCT
The DNA here is from genome assembly GCF_016920785.2 of Ixodes scapularis. NCBI lineage: Eukaryota > Metazoa > Arthropoda > Arachnida > Ixodida > Ixodidae > Ixodes > Ixodes scapularis. Next base: position 32,868,136 of record NW_024609857.1, read on the forward strand.
GAGTTTAAGGAGGTGTGCAGCGGCCTAGCTGCGAAGAAAGTTCTCTGCGCTTTAGGAAACGCGGGAAAGGATGAGCGTGCGGCGCAACGTGAGAGATTGGTCGGCGTGGTGAAGGAAGGAGTCTGCGCACGAAAGTTCGGGACAACCGTTTTATTTTGCGGCGCTTTGTTCTAACATCGTGTGGACGTGCATGTGTAGGCTTTTGAAAGTCTACTTCATTTGTGCCTCATGTGGAAACAGCGCGAAATGAGGGTTAAGACACTTTAATCTTGCGGCAGAGTGCGCAAATCCGAAAATGATTACTGTATTCGTGAGCAAATGATCGATAGGCGAAGAGTAAAGTGAACTATGCTTTATTGTCGCAAAAAAGTATCGACGCTATAAGTATGGGATTGAATTACTGGTACAACGTCGTCAGAAAGGTTTCGGCTGCCCCACAAACATCTTACGTATCGCTTGTTTTCGAGGTCACGTATCACAGAAGAGATTCCTAAAAACTAAAAAAAGTGATTGTGTGTACCTGTTGAAACTGTTTCTTTTGGATTTCACAAACTAATATGATCGAAGATGCAGCATGATAGCGTCTTCTTTTCTGGGGCAGGCAACATCTCGTAATAAAGCTCGCGAAGCGTGCTTTAATGATCGCACCCAACTGGGAACGGTTCTTAACACAAACTTTCACTCTTGGAAAGTTAATGGTAGGGGAGAACCACTCACGCGTTTCGTTTTCTCGCTGTGAGGACTAGAACATAATCTCCCTCAACGAATGTGCAAGCATCTCAAATCCTTCGTCCGAATAACACCACATATAGCGCGGGGCACACCATAGTGCGACGAGCAGACAGTCAGTGTACCATCGGGAGCAGATCGAGATGTTCTTGCTTCGGCGACGCCATAGGATCTCCGGAGTCAGACAGCGCAGCGCTAAACGTTTCTCACGTCTACCTGCATTCCCGGCCTAGCCGACTGCACAGAGTGGCTGGCTTGTTCCCCTAACGAAGGTGGCATGCTCGCACGCGGTGGCCGCCCGTCTCCCGCGCGTTGACCGCCACTTTTGATCTGCGCCGGCCAGACACACGCAGAGCTAGAGAGGGAAAGGGGGGGGGGGGGGGGGGGGTACCGGCACAGACGCCATCAAACAGCCCGCACCAGAGGAGGCCCATATCTCACGTGAATCCAATCACGTACCTCTTCATTGCGTCAGAGATTCCTTCTTGTTGCCGCAGGGAGGGGGGGGGGGGGGGGGACTTCACGTCCCGGGCTGTCGCCCCCTCATGAGGCCCCGAGACAGGCCCCCCCTCCCCTGCCGTCTTGCTAAAGCAAACAGAGCCGACAAAACCAGTCACGGCAGGTAGAGCCTCGCGATGCGCAAAAAGAAGCAAAGTTGGCGCCAGGCAGCGGAAGCGGAGCTAGGCTCCCGAAGAAACAAAGACGACGGCTCGTGATCATCACACACCGGAGGTGTTTTTTCCTTTCCTCCGTCGGGCGCGCAATCGTGTGACCCCCTCGGTGTGCCCCGGCCAGTTTCTTATTTTGACTGCCAGCCCGCCCTAACAAGAGAGATGCCCCCCCTCGATCGCACCCTCCTTAGACCCCTTTCCCCCTCCCTTCCTCGCGAGCCTCACGCGTTGCACAAAGCCCACTTTTCACCCGCCTCCTCTCAACTATTTCTCCAGGTCCAGCAAGAGAGCGGCCGTCCCCGCCCAAAAGCGTCACCGAGGGCCCCCACCGGCAACGCGCGCGGCGGTCCGGTCCTACTCCGGCGGCGAGGGGAGAACCGGCCGTGCACCTCCGCGGGGTCCCGGAGGCGGAGCATCAGCCGCCCGCCTCACCCCGCCGTCCCAAAGTGAGCCGAGCCCGACGCACTCCTGGCCGCGAACCGGCTCGCAGCGCTTCAGTCGAGCCGATCCGCGCCCCAGCGGCGGCAGTGAGTGAACAGTTCTCCGAGGACTATCGTCGGTGTCGGACGCGTCTTCGTCCCCTGCTCCAGAAGTCGGACGCCTTCGACCCCCCTCGGAGTACGTCGGAGGCTGTCGGCGCGCCCCGCGATGCGGTGGTGTTCCGCCTCGTGGTCGTCGTCGTCACCGAGCCGAGCTCCTCATCCGCAGCCGGTATGAGACGGCGGTGGTGCCGGGCGCTGCCGCTGCTCTTGCTGCTCGTCTGGTGGTTCCCGGTGCATCCCAGTGAAGCGGCCCGCTACGTGGCCCCCGAGGACTGCCGCTGGGAGCCTCTAGACGCGACTGGCGTGGCCCTCAGCTGCGCCGTGAGGACTCTGAGCGGCGGTCCCGAGCCGAGCAACTTCAGCCTCATCCAGCCGGGCCACACGGCCAGGCTCACTGTGCGCTGCGACGATCTGCTCTTCGAGAGCGACCTCATCAATGGGTCCTTCGGCCATCTCAGCGGTCTGCGGTCGCTCACCATCGAGCGGTGCAAGATCGAGACGGTGCCCCCGCTGGCCTTCGCGGGACTCTCGGAGCTGCGGAATCTCAGCATCCGCACCTACAACACGGACTGGGGAAAGTTTTCGCTGCGTCTGTCGCCGGACAGCTTGTCTCCCCTGCGGCAGCTCGTCAGGCTCGACCTCAGCCGCAACAACATGGACACGCTTCCTCCGTCGGTGTTGTGTCCGCTCGTGCAGCTCGTGCAGGTCAACCTCACGCGCAACCGGTTCGTGGAGGTGGCTAGGATGGGCTTCTCCGAGACGCGCTGTTCTCCACTGGTGCAAAAACTGGATGCCGCCCACAACCGGCTGCGAGTTCTCTCGGAGAAAGGGTTCGCGTCTCTGCGGCAGCTCCGCGAGCTCAAGCTGGACCACAACCAAATAGCGCGCGCCGAACAAGGCGCCCTCGTCGGACTGTCCCGACTCCAGAACCTGGATATGGCGCACAACGCGTTGGTGGCGCTCCCGCCTAGGTTCTTACAGGCCACGGAGAAGCTTTCCGAGTTGTACCTGCGTAACAACTCGCTGAGCGCGCTACCGCCGGGTCTGTTCAGCGGACTGGACCAGCTTACCACGCTGGACCTCGCGCACAACCAACTCAGCTCGGGCTGGCTGGGACCGGACACACTCGCCGACCTAACGCGGCTCACGGTGCTCGACCTGTCGCACAACCGGCTTACGCGACTAGACGAATCCTCGTTCCGGTCTCTGCACAGTCTCCAGACGCTGCAGTTGCAGCACAACCTTATCGAGTCAATTGCGGACCTGGCGTTCGCGTCGCTCTACAACCTGCACACGCTAGTCCTGAGCCACAACCGGCTCAAATCTGTGGGCATGCACATGTTTTCGGGGCTGTCTTCCGTGGGCGGCCTTTACCTGGACCACAACCGGCTCGAGTCACTGCATTCGGACGCTTTCCACAATATGTCCACGCTGCAAGAGATCATCCTCGCCGGGAACCGACTGTCGTCAGTGCCCAAGGTGGTTCAAAGCCTGCAGTTCCTGCGTTCCCTAGACGTTGCGGATAATATCATCACGGATATCCAAAACGCGTCGTACCAGGGCCTCCGGCATCTGTACGGCCTGAACCTGATGGGAAACCACATCGGCAACCTCAGCCAGGGGGCCTTCCACGACCTGCCGTCCCTGCGCATCCTCAACCTGGCTCGCAATGGAATCCAGTCCATCGAACAGGGCACGTTCGACGACGTCCCGGACCTGCACGCGTTACGTCTCGACTCAAACTTCCTGGACGACGTCAACGGCCTTTTTAGTAACCTGCACGACCTCATCATGCTTAACATCTCCGCCAACCGTGTGCGATGGTTCGACTACGCGCTCATCCCCATCGGGCTTCAGTGGTTGGACATTCACGACAATCAGATAGAGGCGCTGGGGAACTACTTTGAGCTGGAGTCCATACTCAAGCTGAGGACGCTGGACGTGTCGCACAACAGGCTCACCGACTTGGACTCGTCGTCGCTGCCCAATGGGATTGAGATCGTGTTCCTGAGAAACAACCAGCTACGCCGTATCCAGCCCTTCACGTTCCTGGGCAAGCAGAACCTCACGCGAGTCGACCTCACCGAGAACCGGCTGGAGACGCTGGACATGACCATGTTCCGGCTGAGCGAAGTGCCCAGCACCCGTCCGCTGCCGCAGTTCATGGTGGCCGGTAATCCGTACCTTTGCGACTGCCACATGGAGTGGCTGCAGCGCTTGGGCAACCTGGACGACTCCCGGCAGTACCCGCGCGTCATTGATCTCGCCGACGTGGTATGTCATCTGAGTTTCACTCGAAGGAAAGCCACGCTGCCGCTGGTCAAGGCGCACTCGTCGCAGTTCCTTTGCCGCTACCGGAACCACTGCTTCGCGCTGTGCCACTGCTGCGACTTTGATGCTTGCGACTGTGAAATGGTATGCCCAGATAATTGCACCTGTTACTACGACCAGAGCTGGAATACCAACATCGTGGACTGCAGTGCAAGGGCGCACATCGCCGTTCCCAAGCAGCTCCCGATGGACGTAACCGAGCTCTACCTGGACGGTAACGACATCCCGGCGTTGTCTAGCCATACCTTCATCGGTCGGAAGAACATGAAGGTCCTCTACCTCAACAGCAGCAATGTGCAGACCGTCCACAACCGCACTTTCAGCGGACTCCGCACTCTCCGAGTGCTACGTCTCGAGCGGAACCGGCTTGCCACCCTTCATGGCTACGAGTTCGACGGCCTTGGAGAGCTCAAAGAGCTCTACCTGTCCTACAACCACTTGACGCACGTGAATAACGCCACCTTCGTGCCGCTCAAGTCGCTTGAAGTGCTCCACCTGGATCACAACTACATCCTCGAGATGGCCATCTGGAACCTGCAGCTCCAGCCGCGGCTAAACGACGTCCGGCTCGCCGACAACCCGTGGTCGTGCGACTGCCACTTCGCCCAGGAGTTCACCGACTTCCTGCAGAACAAGGGCGCCGAGCTGGTCCGTGACCTGTTCAGCATTCAGTGCGTGCACAACGAGACGTCCGCCCTGCCGCTCTGGGAGCTCAACACCACGTCGTGTACCAACGTGTCCGAAGCCACGACGCTAGTGCGCCACTTCCAGGTCGAAGACCTCGTACCCCTGCTGGTCGTACTGGCCGCCCTGTTCTTGCTTCTTGTGTGCATCGTGGTGCTGGCCTTCGTGTACCGGCGCCACCTGAGCGTCTGGTTCTACACCAAGTACGGCGTGCGCATGTTCCAACGGGCGCCCGCCGAAGAAGAGAAACTCTTCGACGCGTTCGTGTCGTACAGCAAGAAGGACGAGGCGTTCGTCGCCCAGATCCTGGCGCCCGAGCTAGAGTGCGGTCAGCCGCCGTACAGACTGTGCCTTCACTACCGCGATCTGCCCATGGCCGGCGGCTACCTGACGGACGCCATCACCGAGGCCGTGGAGAGCAGCCGGCGGACTATCGTAATTCTTTCGGAACACTTCCTCAAAAGCGAGTGGTGCCGCTACGAGTTCAAGTCGGCCCATCACGAGGTGCTGCACAGTTGCACCCACCGACTGGTGGTCATCTTCTTGGGCAGGGTATCGTACAAGGAGCTCGACCCGGACATTCGGATCTGGCTCAAGTCCAGCACCTTCCTGCGCTGGGGAGAGAAGAGGTTCTGGGACAAGCTACGCTACGCTATGCCGGATACGCGCCACAGGAAGCCGGGCGTCCCAGGCAGCAGGAGCGACGTGGCCAGCGTCGCCGTGCACATCTGACGAACGCCGCCGGCCCCCGTGCAGGACGTGTACAGCTCGCTCCTTCGAGACTTCTCCTGTGCATAGTGACCGCAGTGCGTGCGTGTGTTGCGCCGACTCCCGTGCTGTGTGTTTCCCTGGTGATGACGAGAGGTGACCCTGGCCGCAGTGTGCTCGCGGCCGTTGGAACCCCCGAACGGATACATCCACGGACCGGCCGGGTGCGTGCGAGGATTTGAGCCGAGAGGGTTAGAGCCCCTTCATCTAAGTCAAGTTTACCCCCAAATTCAATCTCCTCCTCCCTGACACGACCGCCTGCAGGTAAACAAACAATTCTTTTGTTTCCTCCTCGCCCGGGGAGCGCGCGAGTGAGCGAGCCAGCGAACTTCTTGAACTGTGTGTCCGCTTTTTAGAAGGGAACGAACTCTCCATTTTCCAAATTGAACGAACTCTTTTAAACATAGCGCGCCTTGTTTTCTTGCGGCGTGGCGCTTCGCGAGAACTGGTGGCAAACGACACTCGAGAACTGTCTGTACATAGTTGGTCTATTGTAATATAGTGTGTTCCTTTTTTTTTTCTTTCGTAACTTATAAGTTCGTTGCTGTCCCTACTTCCCCCCAAAAAGTGTTCTCAGTTTCTTCTACGACTACTACGAATGAGAAGACAAGAACTTAGTGCTGCGGATACCGCCACTTTGCGAGATGAAGCGATCTGAAGCTGTGATGTATAAATCCTATGCAGTTTGTTGTGAAACTGGCGAAGCGGTTTGTGCGCCGAAGCGCAGGCTTTGAAAAAGTCATCTTGGGAAAGGAGCCAGCATTTGTCCACATGAGAACAACATATAAAATGCAAGGTCTTAAGGAAATTTCTATCCTATTTATTTATACTTATTTAATGTCAACCATTTCAACGCCTTAGGCGTTAGGTTCGATCGATGGAGATCAACGACACCCCCATTATGTTAAATGCAATTGAGGATGACATGTAAAAGCGAACTTCAGTTCCAAAGCGTAAATCTGACCACAGTTTTATATGCTCCCACTCGAGTTTTAAAGTAAACAAAACATTTTTTACTGGCATCGTCACCTAGCATAGCCGCCTTTTTCGTTTTCCGTAATTAAAAACAAAGCAAAATTTAGGGATATTTAGTGTGATAACGAAGAAGACGGGTCCCGAGTGTGTTACGCGTTGAGAGCCACTGCTGTGTATAGAGCCACGTTGGCGTACTTCCTAGGAACAACAAATTTCTCCCATGGTTGGCTTCTGTACCTCTGTGCTTACGAACAAAGTCTCTGCCCCCAATTTCTCCCTGGTGTCTCTCTCACTTTCTCTGGTAAAACTCAAACCCAATGGAAAAAAAAATGAAAAAAACGTGGTTTGAAATAAAGGAGAAAGCGCCAACCAATGAACAATAAATATCCTATAGCGTGACTTTGAAACTTCGCAGCGAAAAGAAGAGATGAACCATAAATACAAAATTGAAATTGAAGACAAAAAAAAAATCCTTTTATGGCAATAAATAAAAGTGTCGCAACATTTTCCAGAACGTTGATCCCCGTGTTGTTTTGCTCCTTCATTGTACTTCGAACCACCCTTCCTGGTGGAAACAATCGATTTTTGTTAAGCACATCGTTTGCTTATGCGTGGTCTCTTCTAGCGGTTCGTCAACGATGAATCGCAAACCTGGATAACCATTACTTACTCTGTAGCGAGTTCTGAGTGCCGACACACCGGCAGGCTTGTGGCCCCCTCGGTCACAAAAACAATACCTATGTCGTTGGCCAAAACAACTCGAACCTGGGGCGTGAAGAGCTCGGGTGCGATGGCACGAGATATTGTCTACTGGTCGCACAACATTACTATCTTCAAGTTTAAAAAAAGACACAAATGGTTGATTCGGTTTCTTAAGATGTTAGTTTCTGTAAAAAGAGGCGGAAGCCGTTCAGTTTTCGTTCTTACGATGATGCGGTTAATCTACGATCTCGCTTAGACTGCATTGTCAGAGTTTAAGGCCAAGTTGATCTGGGTGGAGTTTAGAGAGCGCATGAAAGACAGAATGTCTGTCCCCAATGCTAAGGTTTCCAGGCACCTCAGTGGCCTCAGTGTACGTTTTGTTTGAATTTAGTTAAGACTCCACTGCGATCTGTATGCCATTATATGTAGCAACGGTTTCGGAAGCAAAAAGATTGCTTCTGCTTATTCATAACATAGTTTCCGTCATCCCAACCAAAATATCCCCTCTCTATAGGCACTCACGCTATGAGACTGATCGTTTAAGCTATCCTCCAATTGTTGCTTAATGCGTGGTTGTTTTATTCAAACAAACATATATGGCTCACCATTGGGCTGTCATCACCGCGATAAAATGTTTCATTTTGTCGCAGAGTGTTCATTGTGCCTGATCCTTTATTTGGTGTTACATACAAGCGCAGAAATCTGAATGCTGCTCGAATGTAGGCTGATCTGTATACTCTCCTTCCGACTGCCAACATGACTGAAATATTCCGCTGGTGATTAGACGTATTGGTCCTATAGCATTCTGAAGGGTCGCTAGGACCAGGCTTATAGGCGTTACCGAAAAAAAAAAGAAGGTTATTCGTTCTTTGCCAAAAAAAGGAAACGCATTTTGACCCACGTTGCATCAAAAATGAAAGCGTTATAGTTACCGATAAAAAGTCACGCAATTTGCTTCTGCGGTATTTTTATTTATGAGCTACAACTTATTACTCTTTTGAAGTTAGAAGTATGCATAGGCGTCATAGCGCCATATTTCAAGGAACTCTTGTGCCGATGCGAAATCTTAACATAATTACCTTCCTTTTTACGTTTCCACCTAAATCTCACCAGGAAAACCGCCAAAAACAAATGTACAAAACGCGAGAATTCATGACTTGCCGCCTAAAAACACGGAACAAATTGAAGTGCTAATTTTTTTTAAAGGGTTTGTGAAGGTGTAACGAGTAACATGACAACATTTACTGCGTTACCGAAAAAAAAGTAAGGCATTACCGCTAACGCCGTTACTAGTAACGCATTACTGCCAAGCGTCAACACTGCGTGCCACATACGATCCCATGTTGTAGCTGGCGTCTCGAGCTGGCCGACTTGCGACTGCTTATTTTATTGGTCGCTTGCCGATAATGCATTGCAGTAAGCATCCACCCAGCACTGATGGCCCGTTGAGATTTACGAGTTGCCGAGTGCTCACATTGGCACGAATGTTTCACCATGATTTGCGATGAGGAATGTATTCTCTACTTCATTTCGCAAGCTTTGTGCACGGAATTCTTTGTGTGCACGAGCACACCCGCTGACGCCTACCACAATGCGGCGCAAAACTCTCGAGATGCTGTGTAGTTGCTATTAAGATCTAAAAGTGATGAGTCTCATGGTGTAGCCACGTATGTCACTATATGCAAGCTAGTATTCATACACCGCTTTTGCAGCTCGCCCCCCCCCCCCCTCCCTCCCTCCCCTCCCCCCCCCCCCCTGTGTCGAAACTCGCGTTTACGGGTCTTCGCTGGCCCATCAGCACTCTCGTGGACAGGACTTATAAGCTCGCATCGAATGTTTTCGCCGGGAGCGTTAACGTCGAGATAGATACACAGTTTCTGTTCCCCGTCCACGTCAATAACGATTATGAAAACGAGAGATGGCACAAGTGGTGTTGTAAACCCTTCGGATTCTCTGAGGTTCTTCCGCCCTATTGATCCAGAACAAACATGTTTTCTGTTGGGCGACTCGGACAACAAAGAGGCAAGGGCCGACGTTGCGATACACAACAGCAACCTGTCCGGCCTTCCTTCCTTCCTTCCTTCAACGACGCTCCGTATCTTCGCCCGGCCGTCCCACGCCGAGGCGGTTATCAAGAAAACCCAGGCAGACCTATCCACGCTTCGTTTAGGGTCGAACGCCGCGCAGCCCGCGGGCATGCGAAGGTAGCAAGGGCGCTTTCGGTTCAGACGGTTCGCAGAAGCAGCCGAGGTGCTATCCTGCGCAGACTTGAGGGTGCTCGGGCACGAGCAAAACCGGCATGGCGGAACCGGTTTTTTTGGCACCCCGGACTCCTCTCCACTAAAATGGGAGACTGGGCAAGATGAAGTGACTGGCCGGGGCCCAGCCTTATAATCGCGAGAGCAGTAGACGCCACCCAGCGCTGCTCTGCAGCTCTGGAGCCACCTTGGGCTCTCCGTCTGCGCGGCGGCGAGCGGACGCGTGCGTGTGTCGTCGACGCTTCCCTTCCAGACGTGCCCTCGCTCACGTTGAATTCTTCGAAACATCGGCCTGGTACGCCGACAAAGTTACCAGGCAGGAGCTTCTTTAACTCCGTGGAGTTTCTGAGCCCAAGCCCGGGACGACCGTCGTGTCAACGAGTGGTTAAACAGCCAGAGACATAATTTTGCGATGCTGTTCTTTGATCGTTGCATCCGATAGCTTATTAGGGCAGGTGTATCGGGCGTTGTCGTCGGACGGCTGCTTTACGAATGGCGAGAGTGTCTGAAAGAGGCAGATTTCGTCGCTGACTTACCGATCCGTTTGTTATACCTTTAGGCGAAAATGTAGCTCTCGTTCAGCAAGTTTTCTTGCACCCTAATAGAACGATAAAAGTCCCCTGCCTCCATTCTCTGAGAGCATTGAAGTGTCCGATACTGTGTCTCGAATCGCATCACACGACGAAGGTCCAACCTCAAGTGTTTATCCTTGCGTGGTTGTAAAATTAAATAAGTGTTCGGACAACGACGGACGTCTTCGTAGAAATAGACCCTTTTCAAAAGTTCATCGAGCAACATTGGCTGTCGCCATTGCTTGGACACGAAGCGCGTAATTGGATCCGAGGATTCACCGAACGCTGACTTCACCCTCGGGTTCAATACAAGCGCAGAGTTTGTGATCAAGCCACGGCGGACAGGCGTTGGCGAGGACCTTTGGAAAAGGGACAATTGTCAAGCTTCCATTGACGCATGGTGTCTTGAACCCCAAACAAAACAGGACGGTACTAGAATCTGATAAGAATGCCCCGAAGGAAACTTTCTGGGTACTGCGCAGACTGGTCGCCAGGTTTTTGCTTCCCTGGAGGCTTCTTTTCGACAAGTGCTGATTTTTGGGCAAGTTGGTATGGTACGTTAGAAAACATGATTGCGCTTTGAAGACAGGGACATAGGAAGAACAGACACCACAGAGCGCTAACTTTCAACTGATTTAATTCAAGAGCCTCAGCGTAGAAACACACTGCGTCACCGCACCACATCTTAACCTCAACTGATCGTTGGGCCACGGATTGGTTGAGATGGGGTGCGGTGACGCAGTGTGTTTCTACGCTGAGGCTCTTGAATTAAATCAGTTGAAAGTTAGCGCTCTGTGGTGTCTGTTCTTCTTATGTCCCTGTCTTCAAAGCGCAATCATGTTTTCTAGCTTCTTTTCGACTGTGGTCACTCTTCTTTGTACTTATCCCTTGGCTTTACGAAGCACTTTTATCGCTTCCTTCGCCAAGTAAGTTTTAAAACGCAACCAAACGTCCAGTCTCTACAATAAATCCTTTTCCCCCTCTCTCAATTTCTCGAATTCGATGTGTGTGCCCGAGACATCCCGGAAGGGATTCCAGTATATTATAACCGAAGGAAATGTAAATTCATTTCTTTCCGGCTTATCTGAATGGAGGGCAACCACCAATGTTAGTTCTTGAATTTTTTCAGAAGCATAAGAGAGTTGGCCTAATACGCGCTGATAACCGATTTACCGGGTCATTTTATAGAAAGCACTCCCTTTTTAAGATTGAGGTGGGTAAGCTTAACTACGTTGATTTAGCTTTGTCTGGGGCTTCAATGAATTTACCCATTGCTGCGATACTTTGGTCAGCCTCCGTGTTTTGTGCCGGTGTACTACTTCGTACAGGCAGACATTCAGCAAAAATGACTAGCAATAACTTAGATGACGGTCTCTTATGTTCGCTCTTACGGAATTAGCGCCGTGCTATGTACGGTAATTAAAATTGAAATCAACGAGTGTTGGGTTGAATTCTCACCGAAGGAGCGTGTCGATTGAGTGCCTGCATACATGTGGCTCTCGTTGCAGACATGACGCAGGAATCTCCTGTTCGACCTTCCTTTTCTTCATTGCACGTTTTTGTGCCACTTGAATATAAAGGCAAATTTTGATGACGAAACTTGTTCACGTTTTTGTAGATTTATAGTTCCCGAGTGAATCAAATTAAGCTGTTTATTGGGAGACGTCACCCACCCATGCGTGCCTCTTTTCGGATAATAGGGAGTTTCAGAATAACGTGCGCAATTTTAGCGCACGCTAGCGCTACATTTAGCACTTGCGTTAGCGCACGCTACGCAAGAGTGTTTTGAATTGCATTTCTCAGCCATGGCGCGAAAGCCCAAGCATCTCGCGCTTCAAACGCCATCAAGATACAATTCCAATTTTTATTTCACACGCGAAATGCTGTAACTTGAGAAACAGGCTTTTTTTTTGCTCAGAGTAGCGTTTTAGATCTGTTTAAACATGAAAATGCGACGCGAGCGGTTGACCTGTCGTCTCCGCTTGCGTCGCCTCGGCAAGTGAGGTCTCGCGTACTGACCTTCGCACACCGCACCTTCGAGAAACGTTCGCTCGTCGGAAGCAGCCGGCAACCGTTGCCCACCTTGCTGGATCTTTCAAACCATGTCTTGCGTGCACTTACCGCAGGACTAAAATGATCTCATGGGTATACACAATAAATAAGACAGTGTGTATTACTTACCCTAGGAGTGCAATGTCGTCCTGCGTTAAAAAACGCGGTGGCGAGGTTGCCGCCGACGTCGGACTCGCCAAAGTTGTCACAGCCGTAGTCCTGGGAGCCGCCATTTTTTAACTTTGCTCGCCTTGGCTTAGCCAACTTGTCACCACGAATTCTCCTTGGAGGAGCGCAAAGACTCTTTGCGTACTCACGCACTTTCCGAAAAAATAGCGCAGGCAAAGTGCAGAACGTGGTTAGCGTTCGGCGCATGCGCAGTTGCGACGACGCTATCCTCTGCGTACGCAAAGCTTTAGCGTGCGCTATTCTAAAACTGCCTAATGGTAAGGCCTAATAACATAAGCAGTGCCGACCTCAGGAGAGACAGATACTTTTTGTTGTTGTTGCATTATCAAAGCTTGTTTACGTATTTGTGTTTGCATTTGATCGACTGCGTTATGAGCGCTTCTGATCACTCACGACGAACACCACTGTGATGCACTAGTGTCGACATCTATCCGTGGACCTTCGCAACTCTCAACTTGCTTACAACTAGACTGAAGGTTTTGCAGCATTCGCGGGATCAATTATACAAACCACTTCTGTGAAATGATTGCCTATAACATTGACAGAACTATTTAGGCCCGTGTTGAAAGAAGTTCAAGCCCACGCGTAAAAGAAAAGAGGAAATAGACTGAGTTAGAAAGCGTTCCAGGGCTGCCGATAGATGGCGCCACTGTGGTCTCTCGTAGTAAACAGTTGCGAGTAGTCCGAGTAAAGTCGATCGTAGACAAACACAAAGGTGTGAAGCAACCTTCGAGAGTTTGCTGATACAATTGTCTTCTTCTGCAACGATAAACGCACCTGCGTTTTCAAGGATCGTTAGAAGATGCACCCTTTGTCACTAAAAATAAATTAAACGCGCGTACACCCGCTTTCGGCTGAGCCGAAGGGCAGCACACGCACACATACACACGCGCGCACATAAGCACACACCCGCACGCACGCACGCACGCGCGCGCAAACACACACACACACACACACACACTATACATGCTTCAACAATTTCAGGCTTTAACAGTCAACTGCAGATTTATTACGATACGATAATTGTAACGGCGCCGGCACTCGAACGATTAGTTGTCGTTTTGACGATATAGTCGCAGCTTTGGTTCATAGATAACAACAATGAGGACAGCGAGCTTTATCTTTGATTCGTTGCGCGTATTTTGCGCCCATTATTTACACGGTGTTGTGATGATAATGCTTGCTTTTAAGCGTGTTCCCGTTAAGCGATTTTTTATTATTATTATTTTTTTGCGTCCTACTACCACGATTGATCGTGACGATTGTAACGGGAGTTTTTCTGAAAGAAAAATGGTTATAATGCAGAATTTTTTAGACATTTTTCTTTTTACACGGTCTACTGGTTTGTACAAGCAAAATAATTCCCGCTTGTAGAATGCTTTCCTTTTTTTTTTTTTTTTGCTGCTGTTAAAATAAAACACATTCTAGACCACGTGCATTCCATTCTAATCACTTGCGATGGCATAAAAAAGAAATAACGCGTTTCATGTACACTCTATATTTGTAATATGCTTTCCGATAATACGGCTCGGAGTAGGATAGGCAAATGGGTTATCACATGAATGATCACATCACCGACTATTGAGCGTTAGCGCCATCGCTGGCAACGTGACAAGAGGGTGCAGTGGAGATAAAGAGTGTGTTATAATTAATATCAATAGCGATCACACCAGAATGCATCGTTCCATGTTCCGCCTCCTGCCCAAAATTAAAAAAAAAAAAGCGAAACTTCCTTTAAAAAAAAAAGCGAGGAAATAACAACGCGACAACGTTGCCAGACAAATCGGTGCTGAGGGAATATTGAGTATGACGTGAATTAACGGACCACAACTGATCCGCTAACTTTATTGGAAACGAAGCGTGACCAGCGGTCCGTTCATTACTCAAACACCAAGCAAAAACAACGAAGAAACGATAATTTTAACTTCTAATGGTTTCTACGCGAGCAATTTCTCGGTTTCCCCCAAGAAAAAGAACAAAAAACGTTTATGGGGACTTTTACGCTTTTATATTTGCGTACTACGATGCGTGCTTGGGATAGATGGTATATATGTGGAGGAATGGAGATGGGGTTGGGCGATGTCTTTTTGCACTTGACTCGCGAGACGATAAGACATCATGAACATTAATTTGTTACTTTAGTCTTCTTTGCGCGGTCTTTTCGCGATGGGTCAATTCTAGCCGTTGATTGCGCGGTCTATAATTATGCGCGAAGTGGGCAAAATGAAAAACGAGCTGTCGCAAAAAAATAAATAAAGTGTATAAGAGTAAACTGGATGGCACGAAGACGATGAAAAGCATCAAGAGAACAGGCGGCCGAGTGACGATCACACGTTCTTTTTTAATCTCGCCCGCATAATTAGAATCCTTTCAGCGGCGTCGCCCATACACCGGATGCTTAGCTGTTTTTTCTTGTACGAAGCTCTAAGCACGCGGCGTGCCTCGAGCGGACTGGACGCCGCGCTGGCACGAAGCTTAATTGGGAAAGATCCCCTCGTTCCCGCCCCGACGACAACACCAGAAAACAAAATGCACTCTCCCGGGAAGAAAGCAACACAAAAACCAGGGTCGGGGACAGGCAGTGACTAATGTTAACCGGTCCAACGTGCACGTCTCATAAAATTTCGTCGCGCGTGGCGAGGGCATATGGGGTTGATGCGGTCAGCGCAATGCTCTTTATAGTTCAAGTACATGGCGTCCGGGGTTCGATTTCGGTCAACGCGAGGGCGAGATCTTATTCGCCTCTCGCGGGGCGAGCGAGGATTGGTAGCAATTTCGAGTTTGGGGTACACAGTCCGTTTCTAAAAGACGCCAAGTCCTCTTTAGAAATACGTACGACGGAAGAATTAGCAGACGCCTATAGAGTGGCGCGTCGTCGACGAAGGAGAAGGCCACTAAACATAAATGGCGACTCTTTGTATTTTTAGCAGACTATCGAACGCTAATGCAAGCAGTACGTCCCCTCAAATTCAAACCGTACACTAGACTCTTCTGCCGAAGGAGAGTCAACTCTAACGTTTTCCAAATTTATCTGCTTCGCTACGTTTCGTTTATTTTCGCTTCGCCAGTGCCTGCCACGACAGATCGACCACTCGCGTCTCCCCCATGGCGAAGCGCATCTTCCCCAAACGGCCGACCAAACGAGTCTCAGCTTTATGCCTTTCCCTAACCGCATCCCCGGTTATACATTGTAAGTAGACGCATACATCCTGCCTGCGTATGTGCGCCCTGCGCGCGTCATGTATAACGTATGCTAAGTACGCTCAGAGAGCCACGAAGAGAGCACCATTGGGGCGCCATTACCATATCAATGGCCGCATACGACAAAGGCTGTGAAGAGCGCGGCAGCGAGTATGCAGATGCGACGGGTCTTCGCGTCTGGGCATGCGTCTTCTGCAAGCCAGCGCATCGTCGCGACAGGAAGCCGCTCGTTCGTTCGGTTTTTACAGGGACCCGCCAGTCCGCGTGATTCGTGGCGGTCGGTTAAGAGACTACATCGATCCCCGCGGAATGCCCCCTCCTCCTCTCAATCACGCCCGTCGGGACAAGGCACAACATCGGCGATTTTGCTGGGGAAAAAAAACGCCCGACGGAGTGGCTAGGTCTCTACAGGACAAGGCACTGTTTACAAGCAAGCCCGCGATTTGCCCACACAAGGGGGTGCAGAACCCGGGTTCCCGTGAGATGAGGCATCTACGCATGCGCCGGGCCGACTGCAGCGCCACCGCGGCGGGGTGATGTCACATTCGCGTGTTGGTTTATGTGGAGAGAAACTCGAGCAGAGGAGGAGATCAGAGCGCGCAAAGACGTAAGAATGACGTTCGGCGTTCCAACATTGAGTGGAGACAGAGAAAGTTATAGCCTTTGCGTCCACTCATTCTTTCAATCAGAGTTCGACGCTCGGGCGTCTCCGCGCGCTCTCGCCTCCTCCTCTCCTTCGTTGTCTGCCCGTATAGTCATTATTTCCAGCTGCATTACCAGTCGACGTCGAATAACGAAGGAATATCAAGTGACGGATGCGAAGCCATCTGCCTCGGCTCGGTTCTGGTGTGGCGGTGATACTGGTGTTGCTTGGCGGCACTCGCACGCCGGTAACAGATGTCTCGTCTACGATTATACGTCGTTTTGTTTTTCATCGACGTCCGTTTTGATGGGTCGCGAATAGGCTGCCTGGGCCGCAGGATAAGGTCCCACGAGATTTGTAATTGCAACTTGGGCGTTTGTTTGAAATCTGATCTGGCTCAAGATTGACTTGCGTCGGTTATCAATCTGTCACTGTCAATTGCCGGTAAAATATTTTGCGCAAGTGGAACTGCGTTATAACAGTTTCTTTTTCCCCGCATTCCGCAAGGACAGGCGCAACACAAAGTTGAGTCTTGAACACCGGATATACTCATTCTCGTGGAGGCGCACGGACCACTTCAGACCTTCCCCCCCCCCCCCCCCTCCCCCTTCCCCCTCAAGCCGACTGAACCGATGTTTTGGGGAATGTAGAGCGAATGTCAACGCACACGTACCCGAAATAGCCGAGTCCAGGGCAAAACTAATCCTATAAGCGTACAACCAAAATACAACGTGCAAGTCCGTCTGCTCGTTGCGTACCTCGTTCAATAGATCCTTTCTCGAAATTTCAAAATGATGCGTAGATTATGTGCGGCTGCCATTAGTTAGTCATGCGCTATGAGCACGCATTGGACACGAGCGCTCCGCCAGCATTCGGAGTGTACTCCGATCGAAAAACGCATTCCACACGAGTGATGCGTGAGCTCTCGGAGAGATCTCGGAACCAATCACGGGCTTCCCGCCGGAAGCGATGAGACCAACTAATGGCGGCTGCGCATAATCTATGCATCATTTCATAATTTCAGAACGGACCTATTGTTTACCCCTCCCCCCCTCCCCTCGGGAGAAGTGTGTTTCGGCGTCTCGCCGCAGCGGGGCGCCAGTCGCGTGGCTCTCTTTTCATCCGTTGTCTGCCGCACCGCCTTTTCCATTTCGGCGGCCGCTTCTCGTGGCAATCTGCCAGGCTTTGTCAGTATGTACTGGAGGCTTAAGTTTGAAGCATGTTTGCTTCATACATGTGTGTGCTTCGAACACATCCACAGACATTTTTTTTTTTTTTTTGTACGTCTAATGTGGCAGGACAGTCATACAAGGAAGAATCACGCCTCGGACAATGTTTGCAGAGTGTCTTTTGTACGATGTAGTATGAACGCGGATTTAGAGAAGCTCTTTAGTGATCGCGCATTTTTTTTTTCAAACGGTGTATACAGCGGTGAAATACAGCGCCAGTTGAGGGCGCTTGGCATATACTTCATGTTGTAAATGTATAAACAGTGAAACACACACACAAAAAAAGCTTGATGTTTTTTTTTTTTATGAATCGCAACCTATAAGTATTATTATTTTTTTTATTGCGTTCAATGCAAAGGTCTATACGAAGAAACACTATCGGGTAAACCAAAAAAGAAGTAATGTATAAATTGCAATACAGTAGTTAATCCGAGGGAACCGTTGGAGGAAACGAAAACGGCGCGTCGTACGTTCGTTGCTAGGAACCGTTCATTTATTCCTTCTCGATTTTGTTTTCTTTTCGGCTATTGCGGTCGAAGAAATTCGCTTTCGAAGCTGAATAAAACGACGGCGCGCAGGGATACCGCGCGGGGTGACTGACAAGCTGTCGTGTCCGAAGCGGAGTGTTTGAGGGGAGCACGACCGAAAAAGAAAAAAATAGAAAAAAAGACAAAGCGCGAACGCGAAGAGTTCGCTGTCGGTCGTGAAAACTGACAAAACTCATGCAAACAATAACAAACATCTTCTCTCAAATATAGACGCGTTTATAAATGCACAGACACACACAGAAACGAACAAGAAGAAAACAGCGATTAGCTTTTTCTGCAATCCATCCGATTTCCGGGCGTTCTCCCCTTCCGTCCGCTTACGGCATCGGATGTCGTGCGGTGCAGAAAATGAGTCGTCATTCATTTTTGTGCTGTCTGTTTCCCAGCGCGTCGAAGATTTTTTTTTTTTTTTCTGCAGGCTTCGGCGTTATCGGTTTCAAAGTGACAGGGAGGGAGAGAGCAGAGACCCATGAAATGGATCGATCCAGACTACACGTTTCCATCCAACCTGGTTTGATTGTTTTTTGTTGTTTTTTCAGCTGTCGAAGCAGGAGCAGCAGCAGCCTTCATGTCGTGCTCGAAAACAAAAGAAGACGCGGCGACGTCTGTGTGCTTGCCACGGTCCTTGTCCTTCCTGCCAATCATCTCTGTCGACGAGGTGTGGAGCCCCGCGTTCCTATACCTGAGGGTCACTCGACAATTTTCTTAGGTAAACGGCTAGTCGATCAAAGCGAGTGCAAAAAGCCCTATGTGTTTCATGACGTCCAGCGGTGATTGGCTGAACCGGTGCCCAATCGCCTACGTCTATCATGATGAGTCATGATTTGTTGATTAGATGAGTAGAAACTGGACGGGGGTCAGGAATAAGTGGAGAAGGTAAGTGCCAGTCACATCAGAGTGCAAAGTTAGAAAGGCGTAGAATGGGTGCGCGGTGCCGCACTCTAAAAAAAGCCCGTGCGTCTGCTTTCCTGCACAACACTCGGATAGCCAATCACCAGAACTTACGGGGGCAGCTCAGCGAATGACGATGCCGAAACATATGTTTAGACCAAAAAAATGCAATCTGAGTTGTGACATTAAGAATGCAAAACATCATGCTTGCATTGCTTAATGTCACAACTCAGACTGCGTTTTTTGGTCTGGACATAGGTTTCGGCATCAGCATTCGCTGAGCTGCCTCCGTAAGCGTCGGCGATTTGCTCTCCGAGTGTTGTGCGGGAAAGTAGACGCACGGGCTTTTTTTAGAGTGCGATATCGCACTTGATTTGGGATGGCTGCGCAAGACAATTTAAATCGTTCAAACGCAGTCAATTTCGTCGCATGGCACCATTCAACACCTTTAAGATACACAGCGCTGCTTGTGATTTTCTTTTCTTTTTGACTTTGGGTCGCCATGCAGTACTGACTTTATGATGATAAATCATGGAACTCGTGGCAAGTTCGCATTTTCCATTTTAATACTGTTTTCACCCAAAAACAACTTCGTGACCGGGAGCAGCTGGCGGTTTGGGGAGCAGGTCTTGCTTTCAAGATTGTGATCTCGTTACCGATTCTCGTAACAGCTTTATTAAAATAGTAGCAGACATTTTTTGGTAAGGGTACAAATAAAAACAGCTCTTGATATGTGTGCCCGTGGAACAACATCAGCGTGCTGGACGAGGCGTGCAGCTTGAAGGCTGTAGCTGTCGATCCACGCTAATCCCACGCAGTCCTATCGCGATGTGCGACAAGGACGTACAGGTAGGTGTGTGTCGATTCTCCAGGTGCTTGTGGCGTTCTTTCTTGCAACAGAAAAACAAAATCAACAAAGAACCGGGACGGTTTCTGTCGTTTCCACTTGTCATTGTTCGCCCTCGGAGTGGGTGAACCGAGCACGAGAATGGATTTGCTTGCCACCCCGCTTAGGTACCTGTAGGTCGCCTGCATGCACACCACAGCATGGTGTGCTTCGGTTTGTGCCCGGTTCTGTCCCGCTACTTACTTCACTTTCAAAACCAAGGGTACCTATGCTCGGCAAATGGATCTCATTTAATGTCACAAATCGCTAGCCTGAACTGAGTACCTCGCCGCGACCAAGTGACTCTCTCAATATAGAAATTGAAGTATACGTACTCCATTCGTTTCCATAGCGGAAGTAACTTATAAAACCCACCGTTAGACTTACTGCTACGCACGTAGGACCAAACTATGCACTTTAATTTTTATAGACGTTGTCTGCTCAGTACCTCGGGGATCCTAACCCACACTGCGGGACCAAGCGGTACCAAAGGACCAAGGCATCGTCGCCTGCTCAGATTGGCCAGCTCCGTACCGCTGACCAAACGCAGCAGGCGATGATGTCCTCGTCCATTAGGCCCGCTTCGTCCCGCCGCTGTTTGATAATCAGGTCAGTGGTGACGAATCAGCTGGAGCTTTTACTAGGCTGTACATCCTTTTGCAAAATAAGAACTGCTGAAGGAGCTCCTCTCCGCAAGATAGAGCCCTCCGTCCAATGCCCAGAGTGCCCATGCGCACTGGGCATTAGGCAAAACTTAATTTTTTTTTCTGGTCGTCAATCTTGGAACAGGAACGCTTACGGACGCTCCTTCCTTCCAGTGACGTCAGAGAAATTATGCGTTCGTACAGAGTGGCGTAGTGACGTCATTTGTCTCTGGGAGTTCGGCATTTGCAACAAACTATTTTAGTAACATACGGCATAAGAAACCAAGGGCGTGGCTCATTACGTTCGTGCTTCCTGATTGGTTCTTTGACGGTCTTACCGGCTAACGGCGCAATCTGACTGGCTACAGGGAGATAATGAGATGCGAGAAAGTCGCCACGCCCTGCGTTTCTTATGGCTGTCGGCGACTATGCTGAGCGCTAAGTTCGTCTGCTTGTTGCGCAGGAGTTGCAGTGACGTCATAAGTAACGCCGAGCTCTGATTGGCTCTGATGGAAGGACTGGGACCAGAATGCTAGCTGCCTCGAGGTCTACCCACTATCCTTCCGATCGGAGCCAATCAGGGCCTCGGCGTTCTGACGTCACCGCAAACCCTGCGCAAGAAGCAAACGAACTTGCCCTCCGGATACATATTTCGCACTAAGAAAGTCCCGCTACCGTATCATCGCGGATTTCGAAAGGCACCGAAGTCGTGCAGTTATGCCACTTTGCCCCGCCTATTTTTTCTGCGTGCTGTTTCGCGACAGTCATCACATTCTCCATACTTGTTAAGAAGAATGTCTAGGCCTTTTGCATTGAGGTCTTACAGAGGATTCAGTGATAACGGTTGTAACTCCGAAAATCCGGAGTTCTCTGGATTGAGCCTTCTATAGACCTTTTCCACAAGGGCGCCGCCATCTTGAATTGACGTCACTTCCAGTATGGGCGAAAACGTAACTTTGCCGTTGCCACGCCAGTAGAAGACATTTAGGATATAAGCCTAACCGTCACACATTCTCGTTTTGGCTCGCCTCTATTTTTTTACTAGTTACAGGTTGAAACGTTTTACTTTTTTTTCGTCGCCCATACTGGAAGTGACGACAATTCAAGATGGCGGCGCCCTTGTGGAAAAGGTCTATAGCTCACGCGTCCATTTTGTGGTGGAGAAAAGGAAGATGGAAGACGTATAATCCATCCACATGTTTGTGTACACAAGGCGGACACTCAGAAACGGAGGCCGTAATATATCTGTCAGAGAGTACTTGTAAGCCTCTGTTGGCGAGCCCGGAAAAGACCGAAACAAAGTGTCCAGCTTAAAAAAAAAAAAAAAAAGGAAAAAAAGATGCGGTTTGCGGCAGCAGAGAACGACAAGAGACGAAACATTAATACGTTCCGCGCGGCGCGGATCAACAACAACAATTCCTCTCCGCTCAAACCGCGTGAGGATCTCTCGTCTTCCCCCAAAATCCACAATAAATCCCAAACCACAACAGCGATTGAGCAAGAAAAGCAGAAACACAAACAGACAAAAGATTTTTTTGTGGATTGGGTGGGCAGCACTGTCGAGGAACGTTCTGTATATGCTGGGACGCATATAAATCTCTCCCAAGCGAGCTCGTGGGGCAGTTTGGGTTAGGGGAGCGGTTTCTCGCTCGCTGCAGGGAAAAGACGGCTCTCTCAATCTCTCGGTACTTCTTATTTATATTTTTCTCCTCGGAATAGATTGAGAGCTCGGCCTAATCCCAGGCTGGAGGAAAACGGGCCATAAGGGTTGAGGGGCAATGACGGGATAAGAAAAAAGAAAGAAAAGAAAAACAGGGCTTCGCCACTGGACAACCGACGGACGCCCGGCTGACAAATGTTTTCCCGGATATTGCTCCAGCAGCGCGGTCTGCGGTCTGCGCCATCCAGCCTGTCGGGTATGTAAGCCACCCAGGGGCTAGTTGTTGTTCTTCTCTCGTTTTCTCTCCATGTTTTATTTTCGTGTGTTTCTTTGTTATTTTTTTTTTTTTATACGAGCGCCACGATGCCGAGCGATACGTTCCTTCCGATCGTTTAACTGTGCGCCCTTCTCAACTTTTATAGCAGTTGAAACGGGCAAACACGCGACCCAAAGACGAACAGTCGCCGCCACTCTACGATATTGCCAGGTTCCTTTTTACGGGGATTAAACTTGCGGCTTCTACTTTTTCTTTCTTTATTTTTATTTTTTATTTTTTTTTTTTTTGGGGGAGGAGGAAAATAAAGGAAAATATTAGGGAAAATATTTTTGAGTTTTCGTTTCGGCGCTCGACAAATGTCCGCGAACAAACGTATCTATAGGCTACTTCTCTGCTCGGAACCCCGAGAAAATCAGTCTTTCCGATATTTTGGCAGAGCTTTAGCGAGTGTATAGAAACTCGGCATGACAACGTTGCGCGTGTACGCGCGTGGGTATGTGCTCGGTTTGAGGCAATCTACACAATTTAAGGCCCGTGTATCAGCAAACAATGAGGTCTACGTGCGTAATTGTTCCCTGTAAAAAATCATTATCGAAGTGTAGTCATGAAATGTCAGGTTTCGCACACGCTTCGCCTGAAAAAGGATCACGAGTAGTCTGTTTTCTTATCTTTTGTTTTTTGCAGAGTTTATTTTCGTTCGGGTTACATGCATTTTCGGCCTGCTTTCAATACTGCATTATACATAAATACAGCGAATAGTATTAGTATTTGGCAAATTACCGATATTACAGTTTTATTAAAGGCTGCACCCAACCGCATTTAAGTTGAGTTTAGTTAACGAGATAAGGAAGCAACCGGGTTAACAAAATAAGGAAACGCATAAATCGTTAGCGCAGGAAGAACCAAGAAAGAACGCAGAAAAAAGAAAAAAAAGGAGACGCTGCCAACAAACACAAAAAGAATAGTAGAAGCAGCGAAGAGGAGATAAAATCAAGGGGAGAAAGAAGCGAAATTACCGCGTTTCCTTGCCCGTCTCAGTCTTCTTCTCATTTCGGGGGCTTAGGAGGTCCTTTTTATTCCCGTCTCGGTGAAAGTGTGACGGGGACCCGTTCTTATTGAGGGCTCCTGCCGCTCGGTTCGGCTTCGAGCCGCTACCTAATGCCCTCAACATGGTCTCGGTATGGTGCGGGGGCGTCTTCTGCAGGGAGGATTCCGGGCTTGGCGGGCGCCTTTTTCGGTCGCCCTCTTTCTTTACTGCGGCGGACCGACGGAGGAAAATTAATCTCACGTGAACCTAATCCGACTCAAACTGCCGGGACGGGACTTGGGCGGTCTGTTACTACGAGGACCCGGCCGGCTCGCTCGTCCCTCTTTCTCGAGTTTTGTATACGCGTCGGAGAGAAAATAGAAAGGTAAGCGATTACAATTACTTCCGGTGAAAGAGTACGCGATTAGATTTCCTGACAGCTTGTCACCAAAAAGCAAAGTAGTGCCTGCAATGCCACCTCCCACACAATCCTTCATTTTTTTTTTTTTCTGTCAAGATTATTTCTGTGCTCATATCAAGGAACCCCATTGCAAGGAGACAAGCGCCTCTGATGAAGTGCCAGATTCGTACTACTGAGTCGTTTCTTCCGATGCGTGTCTCTAAAAGCCGCAGTAATGCTGCTCATATACGCCGTACAACAGACGCGGAATTCGCTGCATGACATGATGGCAGAATTATTTGCGGCCTCAATCACTTTCGAAGCTTGATTGGTTCATACGACGCATGCTTCGGTCATGTCTGCAGGCTTTGTTTGCATGAGCGATGTGGCCGTCATGCGAGAAATAGACACGTATCAGACAGTGTGTCAAAACTGTATTTTGTGTCATGTACTAGCAATGTGGCGCGGCTTCACGTAAGCTAGCTCAAGACAAGAGTGGCATGTACATAATTTAGTGCCTTTACAGCCAAGTACTTTTCAGTTGCGTCTAAGTCGGGAATAACGTTACCTGCCTGATAAACAATAAAACGCAAGTTGAATATACATTAATATTATACGCGCAGAAAACCAAGATGTTCTGCTGAGAAGGGACGCCACACTTATGCAAGCCATATTCGCTACCGCGGAAACTTTCCGATGGGTTAAGAGTTCAGGGAAGTTCCTATCCCCCCTCTTTCCACATGAGCAGAGCAAATGATGGAGAGGAGGTCGCCTCCTCTCCAGAGTTCTCTCTGCTAAAGCGAAAAGGTGTGAGAGGAGCTTCCCCTGAACTTGCGTGTGCGATGGCGCGCGTTTTCGGCAGAGTTCGCTCTGCTAAAGTGGAAAGGGGTGGGAGGAGCTTCTCCTGAACTTGCGTGTGCGATGGCGCGCGTTTCGGCACCTCATCAGTCATCGGAAACACGCACAAGTGGTGTTTACCCACAAAAAAACAAGCTTCGGCGAACGGTGCAGTGCAGCTTTCGGAAAACAAAGGGTTGCACCGGAGAGAGAAATAACTTTAATTGAACGAGCAGGTAGCTCGTTTTCTTCCGAAGCGAGAGGAGCCCTCAGTCCAGTACTCCTTTCGCCGCGCTCCGGGCACGCGAGACCAGCTTGCGCTGGTCATCGCGGTCCGAGCTGGAGTGGACAGCGCAGCTTCCAACTGCTCAGGTCTTGGGTTGATGATGAGGGGGGCCAGCCTGGATCCTAGGGCATATCCAAATGACGTGTTATGGCCAGGGCCGGATTAAGGTACCGGCTAAGGGGGCTGCAGCCCTGGGCCCCCGGCTGTCAGGGGGTCCCATGCTGGCCCCTGAACATTTAAAAATGTTAGTCGTTTTTTGTTATTATTTAAGAAAGTTTAGTCAGAAAGATGAAGAAACACTCCGAAGGGCCTCTGGCGCAATGGCCTTCTCGTTCTCTTTTCCTCAACAAGGAAACAAGGATGCCATAAAGTTCCCGTCTCTAGATCAGCTGGCGTTTGTGAGATCGGTGTGCAACAGCGTGCCAGAACAATAAAATTTAACACGGCCTCCCATGCCCCTCGTTAGATGTTTTTTTTTTTTTAATTGGAGCTTGACGGAAGGACGGTTATGAAGCTTTCTTTTGTACTGGGGCCCCCTTAGCGCGTTCTACGGACAATTGTGGGCAGGAAGTTAAGCAAGCATTAAGCAAGCAACACAGAGGGTTCACACATGTTGTTCTAAACCTTTTCGCGAAACTCCATATGGGGTTCATTTCAGAACGATAAGTTTGGAACAAGCGAAAAGGCGCCCGTAAATCTTCCGGACACCGTCCCTATAGCCACCAACAAAAAGGCGTTTCAAGGAGCCGGCTCTTAAGACGCCCCTCAACAGTTTTCGATGGGTACTGACTGCAAGGAAGTGCTCTTGAGTCGATATCTGGTCTGCAAGTGCAACTGAACACTCTTCCTTCCAGCGACTGATACGAATACTGCAATGGTTTCACCAACTTCTCTGAGGTATAACCTTTTATTTTTTAACGTTGAGTAACAGAGCAAAATGGCCGCCAAGGTCTAAATTACTGCATTTCGAAAGAACAAGATTAGTACTAAATCTGATGCGAAACATTTTCCCCATTCAAAAAGACAGCGTGAAGATACAAGAAGAAAACATCTCGGTTCTCATGATAAATTCTTTAAATTCAGATGTGCCCGAACGACAGCGGTCGATGTCTTAGAATCGCACGCAGTTTCTCCTATGCTTTAAATGTGGAAGTCTGTGTTTGTTTGGGAAACGAGGGTTCAGTTATTAGAAGTGCGTTTATGAAGTAGTTTGATCCCGATAAAGACTGCTTCAAACAACGAAATTTTTTCCTTGCCTATGTCACTTCCTTCACTGTTCACATCAGTAATTAATTAACAGAGGGCTAGTTAGAAGTTAAAACACTTCCAATAATTTGGAACAATTACAAGAATAAGGGCTCTAGATTTTCGTGGCAGTTGTCGATTTGCGAGGAAGGCCATTTAGTTTAGGGGAAATGAAATTAGAATAGGAATTTTGCAGGTACCTTTTCGGTTGCTGCATAACTCAATTCATGTGTGGTTAATGATGTCACTCGACATGTTAGCAAGAAGGTCACCTCTGCTACAAGTCGACATCGCGACCAATTTGTCTAAACTGGCCCGGGCATGTACTCTATGAATCTAGCTGTAATTCTAGTCAAACAACTTCATGAACAGAGTCAGCATTTTAAACGGAAGCAATTTAGTGTTTTTTGTTGTGGTTTTTGTGGTTAAGTTGCTGGATGTGAACGTCAAATCCTAATATTTTCCGCAATGTTTATTTGATTTCAGTTTTGTATCTCAAAATTACTATATTGTAAATTGCTAGAGGAGTTGGTTATTCGCGAAGTAGCTTTTAAACAATCGCATCCGCTCAATGACCGCAAGGAAAACTTGGATTCCATTGAATCTACGGATCTAAACAAGGCTCGACAGTAATCATACGATGAAACATATCTAGATTTAACAAGTTAAAAGATATACATATTCCCGTCGTCATCGTTACCTCCACCACCACCATCATCACCCCCACCATTATCATAGGTAGAGGCCTCATAATAGCCTAAGCCCAGGGCCCCCAAGTGCCTTAATCCGGCACTGGGTATGGCGTAGATTTTGCGGTGCACAAGGGACATGTGTTAGTGGGGTAGACTAGATGTGTGAAGAACAGGCGCCATCCTACAGCGTCCTCCCTCGTTGAGGTTTTGTGCGGTGAGGAGAAAGTGCGGCGACTTGATGCTAAATGCTGAAGTAGAGCATGGAAGGTTAGGGTGATCGGGACAAGGATCAAAGACGGGTTTCCTTCGGTGGCGGGGCCCAGATGGTTAAACCTTGGACTGACCCGTGTGCGCGTTGATTTCCGCTAAGTCCTCGCGTCCAGAGCGCACGAAGTTAATGGGGAGTTAATCGGCGGAGGGGGGGGGGGGGGGGGGGTATATGGTTAGGATTCGGTGAGCGAATTTGGAAGGACGACCTTTGCCAAAACTGCGGCAGGCCGCCTTCGAGTGGGTAATGATCGTTAAGGGATTTGGACAGGTGAAGTGGGCGTAATAGCGCATGCTATCGCCGCTTCCTCCACTTGAAGTGGACTGGGAGTTGGAAGGGACGCGGTGGTCATGTCCCACATGTCCTCGCCGATCACACTGATAGCCATAGACAGGCGACTTGGGTAACGAGCGGCATCAGTCTATCGCATGTTTCTGGCGTTTTGAAACTTCCTCTGGACGCGTGCCTTACGTCTCCCCCGACGAAACTCGTGGTGCATGTTTTGGAGGTATTGGGTGACGCGAAGTTTGGTGCGATAAGTGATATTAAGGGGAAACGTTTAGCCCTGATCTGAGGTTTGGGTCAGATAGTCCAGACAAGTTACGACCTGCCTGCCTGCGGGTGTCAGCTTCAGTCTTAAGCGCTGACTTATGAGGTGTGCCTCAACATACTCTGGAACGGTGTTGTGAATGTTCAGGGCTAGAAGACGCTGCGTCGAGGTGCTAGGTGTAAGACGTAGTGCTTGTTTAATGGGGGACAGAGTAGGCCACCCGGCTAATGATCAGTGCCTGGATGAGGCGGAAAGCGTCTTCCTCTTTCAGACCATGTCGTATGTTGACAATCTTTTCCGCCGCACGAAGGATTTGATTCGTTGTATTCGTGAGACGCTGAAGCACATGTGATCCTCCGTGGTCTTTTTGGAGAAAGAGACTGAGGACCCGGATACACGGCACTTGCGGGATGACGTGATTATCGAGAGTTAGAATGATCTGTGGCTGGTCAGAAGGGATGTTCCGGCATTTCTTCGTCATTATGAAGAGTTCCGACTTTTCAGGCGCGCACTAGAGATCGCCGCCGCGTGCGCATTGTTGGACGACGTTGGTTGCGAGCTGCAAGGCCTTCTGTATCTCGCCGTCGGAGTCTGAGGTAGCTCAGATGGTCGCCGACGTAGAGGGCGTAATGGAGGGCCTCTATCCTCGCGGGCTGGGCAAGGAGCTTCATTCATCATCGCCGCGTTAAATACTGAAGGCGACAGAACTGCTCCCTGTGGCGTCCCTTTGTTGGGAGTGGGAAGAGGTTTGGTCTGCAGGTCGCCATTGCCGATCGTGGCGGTGCGGTTTTGTAGGATTACTTGAATGTAAGCGAAGGTGCGTCGACCATAGCTGAGATCTCTGAGATTGGTGAGTATGATGTCGCGGCTCACGTTGTTAAACTCCCCCTTCAGATCCAGCGCCAGGATAGCTTTGGTGCTGCGAGGGGAGGCTTGTTGATTCATGTCCTCGAGGAGTTGGAGGAGTATGGCTTGCCTGCTGAGGTGCGGTCGGAAGCCAAACATCATCGGCGGTAGGAGGTTTTTGTTTTCGATATAGGGTTGAAGCCGGTTGCGAACCACGTGCTCAAATAGATTTCCGACGCACGAAGTCAGTGAGATGGGTTGCAGGTTTTTCAATTTGGGAAGTTTGCCAACCTTGGAGAGTAGGACGAATTCGGCGTGTTTCCATACTGCCGAGAGGCTGCCTTCCTCCAGTTGCCGGTTGAAGAAAGTTGTGAGGGCTCGGAGGGAAGGCTCGTCCAGGTTTCGAAGGAGACGATTCGTAACCGTGTCCGCTCCGGGGGCGGTATGGTTGATCAGGCGGTAGAATCTCCATACCATGAACAACCATGGAAATTCTCAAATATTCAAAAACCACGCGCGCTGAGTTGTGGCGGGGACGAAAGACACAATCAATCGAAATCCGAGCTTTCAAACACCTATAACAAGCCTTTGCAAGCACGGCGCGAACAAACAAATACACGCGAGTACACACACGCGGGACATACATAAAAACAACGCCGCAGACATATTGAGAATAAGAGTAGTGCACGCTGGATGCGTCCTCTTCCGACGCTGGCAGATGGAAAGACAAACATTCCCCCGGGAGAGAGCAACCCAAACACCTCGACGCCGTAGTTTGCGAGCGCACCCACACTACCACACGCACACACCTCGGCAAAATCAATAATACAAGCGAGCTCTCGATCCGGCATCTGGCTTCCATATTTCCAGAGCAAACCCTTCGGTTGCGTGCTTTTTTTCTTCTTTTTCTCCCATTTTTTTTTTTTTTTTTTGGTAAACAAGCAACGAGCCCAGCAGCAGCACGGTCCTAACGTAAGGCATTGCGCACGCTCCACTTCGGCAAGGAACGGACGTAAAAGCACACGCACACACAAGGGTTCTTCGAGGATGCAGCGAGAGCAGCGAGGCAAGAATCGGAAAGGAAACAATCTTCGAGATTCAATTTCACAAAAAGATTGGAGTCGCGCC
This sequence comes from Ixodes scapularis, assembly GCF_016920785.2. Lineage (NCBI taxonomy): Eukaryota > Metazoa > Arthropoda > Arachnida > Ixodida > Ixodidae > Ixodes > Ixodes scapularis. The sequence goes on from NW_024609857.1 coordinate 32,897,867, forward strand.
GGTGTATATATATGCGTGCGTCGATCCTTTTGCTCGTATATACGTTGAACGAGGCAAGGAGTTGGCGTCGAGGCTATTGGCTTTATTGGGTTCTTCACTCGCAACGCGAGCTTGTTTCATCGTCCCGGCCTCATGGTAATCCCGTGGATCGAGCTGCTATCGATAACATAAAAGAAATAACGATTTTCTTTTGCTCTTTTACGTGAATACATCAAGTTGCTCGACACAGCACAGCGATCTTGATTCGTTCTTTATTCGTATAAGTCTGGACTCTCTGTGACGTCTGTCAAGCGGCTAAAGAAATAGGATCCACTTGAAAGTATGTAGGATGTCCGTCATCATGATGTCATCGACATAATGATTCCATGCGACGCCACGGCTTCACATGCCCCCGTGTTCCGTTAGAGGGCATCGCTGTTTATAAAATACATGAGTGCGTCACTCTCCGAGTAGACACTGGCGATGAGTCTTCCACGCGATATATTCATGTAAGATACGTACGCGCCAGATACATAAGGAGACATTAGAGCCCGTTATCTTTCGCAGCTACTGTTGTGGCTGTGCTGTGAATCCATGCGGGACTGCTGATATTTTTTGTTATTCTTTTCGTCGCATTTGTTTAACGGATTTCGTTGGCCGGTTCGGTTTGTTAGTATTATATGGTATTGCGATAACGTGGTGGAGGCTTAATACCACCTTGCAGATATTAAGCCTCCACCCCGTTATCAATTTTAAACCGAAATCATGCGCATAAGAAGGAATAGATACAGTAAAGCAACAAATACGGAATCAAGGACATTAGCACACAGGAGCCAGTAGCGTAACCAACGAGACGTAACGAACAAACGTTTGGGTTCTTTACGCGTACCCGGCGATTCAGGTATGCGGATATTTGCACGGGCACTGTCTCGTGGCATAGCCTCCTCTATACTGACAAAGCCTGGCAGATTACCACGAGACGCGACAAGATGAATGTAACGGGCGCCCCGCTGCGGCGAGACGCCGAAACACACTTTTCTCGTCACGTTTGAAAATCACGTTTCCGGTCCTCGCCGCTGCAGCAGCTGTGCGCTGACTACAGGCTCCCCGAGAAATGCTCTGTGCTATAGTCGGTTACAGGTTAAGAAGGTAGCGGCAAATACCCCTCAAAGGGAATCATATATCCCTCCGCCACCTCCGCATCCAATAGCGTCCCATCGTTTCCGTGACGTCGCGGCCAACGCGCGAGAAGGGTCTTGCCTTTTGTACATATTTGCTTTATCTTTCGACTTTGACTTAGCATTGTGGAAGCCACGAGAGGGAGATTAGAGTTTTCCCCCTCCGATCGAAACAAATACGACTTTCGGGGATTAGCTTCCCCTCCGATGGATACAAAGGCTGCTTTCTGGGGCTCGGTTTCCCCTCGAATGAATACAAAGGTCGCTTTCTTAAAAAGTGGGATCGGAGACAAGTTGGAATTCATTGAAGCGGAACAAGGAGCGTTTCCAGTGAACTCTTCTTTCGACTGCGGAGAGATTTGAAACGGGCGCATCACGCTTGTGGGAGGTGCTTCTCCTACCTTCTTGACTTGTAACCGACTGTACCAGATCCTCGCGCTCCAAATCTGCGATCGGGCACTCTATGGCTCCGTCGTCGAACTGCCAGGCTTTGTGAGTATAGAGGAGGCTATGCTTGTGGTATCATGATGTCGCGCGCACTAGGCGAAATAGGAAACGCACGCGACTGCCATGCGGATGGACGAAATTCAAACCCTTATCGACCCGTGTTTTTTTTTTTTTTTTTTCTGTATTTTTTTGGAACGATACGCCCATCTTCGGCTTTCGTGGAGTGTTCTGGTGGGTCGGAACATTCCTGAACGCACCGAATGTATGAAAGCAGCGATAACGCTCTGCTAAAGCTCTGAATTTATGTGAAAACTCTGCATGAACCTTGCTTGCTCGTGTTGGTGTTGGTCACACCATATCGAGGCCATGGGAGAGAGTGTCAGCAATGGAGTGCAGCTATTGGTGTGACGTCGATAGCGCGGGCGACCAATGGCGTTTTGCTATGCGGAGTGGAATGTAAGCGCTAATACTCCCCTCTCTGCCTGTCTCTCTGGTGCAAAACGGGAGATGCAGCACGCGTATAAGTGATATCGTACCTTCATTGTATATCGAAAACTGTCTAAACCAGGCGTTTTTGTTTTTCGCGCGCACTAATGCATGTGTTGTATAGCTGTTTTATGGCTGCCGTAACCGCCCCACATTTAGATTTTCGGGAAGACGAGGTTACAGACAGTTTAGTGAAAACGAGACACGAGTGCGCGCTCTCCTTGCGCTAGCAGTTTGATTGATACTCGTCGTGGCCATCTCGCCTGTTCTGTCCACATTGCACCGTTAAATATACTACATAGGCCTCTATGTCAATATCACCCTCGCAATTTTTATTATGTCGCGACTCTTATAGATAATTTTAAATAAAGTTACACGCTATAAAGTCAGTGTTGGCGAGTGCCAGAACATTTTCGTAGTAAAATAGAACAACCATTGCAGTGACCTTCCCGCGTCTCCCCAAGCTGGCGAAGAGCCACTGTAAATTGCGACGATGATATTCCACGCAGAACCTGCGAGGGCAATAAAAACAATTGCGATACGTAGAAACAGAGTAGCCTCTTGTGAGTCGTGACACCAGATGAAGGGAAGCCATTTGATTGCATCCCCCCTTCTTTTTTTTCTTTTTTCTTGCGAAAAGGAAGGGCCAGTTGTGACTGCGTTCACGCACATGCTGCCTAAAAGCCGCAAGGTCGCACTGCAGTGCTAATACATCATACAAAATACGGTCTGCTGGCGTTAGGGAGTTTTAGGGAACCGTTTTTGTACATCCGATACGATATGCGATACACCCTCCGGTACGAACTGCGCATGCGCGAATCTTATGCGGTAGCCTATGCGCAGTTCGTACCGGGGGCTCACCGTATACCGTTTCGGATGTGCAAAAACGATGCCCTAAAACTCTCTGTTGTTTTGAGGCGTGTTTCTTGCTTGTATATCGGTCAGACAAAAAGCGTCCGCAGGCGTGTTCGAAACGTGCATAGTATGTACGAAGAAAACGTGCTTCGAGCATGCTTCAGGCGCCTTCGAAGATACTTCTGCCATCATGTCTGCAGTGAATACCGTGTTTTTTGTATATTGTAAGAGCAGCCTGGCAGCGGCTTCGGGCGTCACGTCACGTGACACTTTAAATACGCGGGATTGGAGGAGCATGCGTCAAGTAGCTTCGGCGGTCAATCGGAGGGAAGCGTGAATAGATATACGAATGTGCGTTTACACAGTGTTTGTAAAGTAGCACTTATATTCTGTAAATTTTTAGGGCCAGGACTGCCACCGCAATGCTAGGACGCTTCCAGATGGATTTATATATATGTACTGTTATATTGAGAAGTTATTCGCGAGGGTAAAACGTTGTTGCAGTTGTGGGTTACCTCGTTTTCGATACGCCTTCTTCACTGAGTGTAACAAAGTAGAGCAAACCTATAGTGCGCTTCAATGAACATTCATTCGGTATGCACACCTCAGCTTAGTTTTATTTTTGGAGACGAGTTCTGAAATGCCTAGCGTGGAGATCTCAAGCTGCTCATTTTTAACGCCAGTTTTTCTTGTTTCTTTTTTTTTTTTTCCTTTATCTCCATTCGAGGTTCACACAAAAGCACAATGCGCTTTTTCCCCCTTTTTTTTTCTGGGGGGGGGGGGGGGGGGGGAGGGGAGAGGAGAGGGGGGAGGAGTCAGGTTGTTTGTATATGGAACGTTCACTTCCGCAGCTCGAAGAAGACGTGATGGGAATGCCTTTGGTTGGGTTGTTACGGTTCGTTCAGGCTGTGTTCAAATTCCTTCATATGGTACCATTAAAACGAGGTATTTCACTCTTCACGCTATTCTATGCTTTTGCTTCTCGTTATTTCGCGTAATTTTATTGCTATGTTACGCTTTCTCTTGGGACGTTACTTGCAGAAGCTTTTTTTGCTTAAAGACTAAAACAGCGCAAGGACACGGACAAGAACAAGAAGGTAGACAAACAAGGCGCTGACTTACAACTGAAGTTTATTCGTTCTAACAGCGAGTATAAATACTGTATTGCCACAACAAACAAACATGAATAAAAAGCTTGACCTGGATGCCACGTGCTCACTAGCCATCGCTATGCACTGTCACTGTTTGTCTAAATAGGAACGTTCCTTATCTGACAAAGATAGTGACGGAATGCTGACACAGTTTTGCCCCAATCTTCCAATTTCCCGCCAGGACACGGACAAGAACAATGTCTTGTTCTTGTCCGTGTCCTGGCGCTGTTTTAATCTTTAATCATGAAATACCAACTAGCCCAAACTTCTACTTTAATCAACTTTTTTTGCTCCCGTGATTTCTGGCGCTCAAGAAAAGAAAAATATTAAGAAAGCTGAAACAGAAACGTCTAGCTTCGAAAGGTACTCGGACAGGTCAAACCACGATTTAGGCGTTGTAAAGGGCTCCAAACTTTGTCATTAAGAAACAGCTTTGTTGAGAAAAACGAACAATTTAAAGCCAGAGCCAGATTACCATAGTAGAAGAAATAACATGAGAAGTTCCAGAAGGCACTTTGGTTCCCCCCCCCCCCCCCTTTTTTTTTTCTCGCCGACTATAATAGGTGTACAACTTTGGACGATAGTATAAACGTATTTTCGGTTTATCGGTGCTTAACGAACGTCACCTATTGTTAATTATGCTTCTTTTTTCTTGACGAACAAGTACAACTTTACACGTCTTGAGTTCGGCATAGCCCTCGTACGTGACCGTGAAAGAGAGGAAACGAGAGAGCTAGCCTTGCCCTGGTCTCTGCTGTCCTTTTATACACCGCTGAAAGACGTTTCTAGCCAAAAAATAAAGAGAAAGACATTGCGCCACGATATAGGCTAGGACCACAACAATGACTAGAAAATGTTTTAAGAAGCTCGAGCAAAGCAAGCACGGGGGTTCTCAAACAGATCACCGACACCACAAAAGACGTGTCCCGTTCGGTCTCCTTAACGTACCCGCCTCCACATGCGGGCTAGCGACAAAAATAAATAAATAATAACGCTCTTAATCAAACCCGCAAGGGGAAAAAACAAAGGAAACGATCCCTTAATAGCCCGGGCCCGCCGCTATCGATCGCTGTGCACTCTAAGAAAAAAGGGAGCGCGACTTAGTCCCTCGGGGGACTAAATGCGCTGCCACCACCATTAGTCCCCTAGGGGAGCAACTGTAACGGGAGCAACTGTTGCGCCCCGTCAGTTAGTCCCTCGCACTAGCACCGTTGGGACTAACTGTTGCACCCTTTCAGTTACACCTCGAGGACCAACTGTTAGGCCCTTGCACTTGGTCCTTTGGGACCAACTGTTACACCGTTTCAATTGAACCTCGAAGACGAACTGTTAGACCCTTGCGCTTGGACCCCTGGGACTAACTGCTACACCGGTTCAAATGAACCCCGAGGACTAACTGTTAGGCCCTTGCACTTGGACCCCTGGGTCTAAACGTTGCGCCCTTGGATTTAGGCTTCTGGGACTAAAGGTTTATTTTTTTCATTTGGTCCCGTGCCACAAATCTCCCGAAACGAAATTGTGAAGTTCAGGTTAAAAGTAGCTTTATTGCCTCGTAGATACACATCGCATTCAAGGATGACTGAAGTCAAAGTTCCAGGGCGGTAGAATCCACGATAAGGCCAGATTCCGAAGAGCGCACTTGCGTCGACGATGGCTTGGACACTGGGACGTCTGCCCAAGTCGGTCGTGGTCCCAGCACCGCTTATTGGGGCTCCGGCAGCTTCTTTCCTGTTTGCGAGGAATTTGGATTATTAGTAACAGGGCAGCATTAATACCGAATCGCTTGACAAATATATGAGATATAAGTTATAACACACGCATAATAAATTAACAAATAGGCTGCATAAGTGATACAATGGTTCACATCCAACACGCAGTCTGTTGACAGCAGACCAGCGCAATATTGATTTTAGTAGACCGTTCGCTGCGAATTACAGACCCAGCGCGTTCGTGCTCAAACTATGCTTCAAAGTGACGGCATGATCTCCCGCCATCAACGCGAAAGTCTAGTGTACAATCGAATAAATGTCTCCATTAATGCCGGTTCTCACACGCAGCGAAGCGCTGATGTAGCGCTGCTCACGTGTCATAAGCTACTTTTCGTCTGCCGTGAGCATGAGTTTTGTCGGTGCGATACAAAGCTTTTGACCGATCCCGTCAGCACGCGCTTAGCGCAAGGTCAGCGTTATGCCTGTAGCGCTCCGCTGCATGTGGACAGGCGTTTATGGTCAAACGATCCTGCCAGGGTCTGCGAAACACACACACACACAAAAATAAGCCATCGGTAGAACTGGCGTTTCGCTCGATACGATAGAATATGAGGTCTCTGTGCCGCATAACAAAATCAGCAACCGGGGTGCCAAAAAGAATAGAGCATGGCGCGCGCTTTGCAAGCTAGAGAACGCGCTCAAAAGAAAACACTTTCTGAAGCCACAGTTAATAAATACACCATAAACAGAAGCACTTCGACATACCTTAATCGAGTTCCCTTGGCTTGCGACGTCAGAACAGATCAAGTGCAGTGCTTCAGTACCGCGAATCCAAACCCGATCCCGGCATGATCGGAGACGACACAAGGCGACCAGCCTCCGACGAAGGCTGTATTTCGACTTTCAACTTACTAAAAACAGGTTCTTTTCAAACAAAGACACTTCCCGTTTTCCCGACGGACCCCATCTGACCAACGCCCAACCCACCGCGTGCACAAGGAGCAAAGTATGCGGGGTAGGGGATTGGGGGGAGGGGGCAGTGCGCGCAGAAGATAATCTCTTTTCCCACTCCCACTGCACACGACACAAGGACACCGAAGAGCTCCAAGGACGGGAGACGGTCGCCACTTTCAACACGCCGGTCGAGTGACCTCAAGCAGACACTTTTTTTTCTTTCTTTTCTCTTTCTCTCTTAAGCATTTTCAACTTTCTCAAGTGGCTTTTTTTTTTTTTTTTTTAGTTTGCATTTGTTTTGTATTAGTAGGGTGCTGCCAGGTGTGACGTTCCGGGCGTGGTTCGTTCTTCGTAGTTCATCTGGATTGTTTTGGAAACAGCGACGACGATGGCATGAAGGCGTCTGGATACTGCCCCTGAATGTGCTCTTTAAGTGGAACGTGCCGTGCATCAAGTGTGTCGTTGCGGATTTTAGTTCGACATTGGACTACCCAGAAAGGTTTGTCACACAGAGACGGAGGCGCGTTCCCACCGGCGATGCGATCTAGCCGCGCGATAACTTCCATCGCAAAAGCGACCATCGCGGGCAAAAAGCGACGCGATTGGAGCAGTCGCTTCTCGACTCAACTTTTTTGCGATGTGATCTAGTCGCGGAGCGGCTGAGCAAATCAACGGCGTTCGGAGCGAGAGTTTTCGACAAACGACTCGCCAACGAAGGCGTTGGACTCGCTTATCGCACACGCCGGTGTGACCATCTAATTTTTTTTGCGATGCGATCTAGTGGCATCGCGCGACTGCTTATATCGCCGGTGGGAATGCTCAGTTTTAGGGATTGAAATGACCATTTATTCTGACTGCGAGACTCCGGTGTTAAAAGCGTGGCTTCTACAAACTGTTAAGTTTCATTTTTAAAAGAAAAAAAGTGTTAGTATTTGGAGGTGTTGCGTTTGGATGAATGCACATTTTTTGCGCGAAGGCAAATTACGTAAATGGGACTTCTGGAATGTCAACAGATCGTTTTTGAGGAGATAGTTGGAAGAAGTCGAGTCAACACATTCGTTCACTCGCTTTCACACAACGCGTGAAGCTCTACCATGCAATGTCTTAACGTTCCTGGCACATTAAACAAATTCGCCAGTTTCGTCAACACTTTCAGCCGTGCTGGGCTGAGTCTCGCCGATCCCCAAGACAAGCGAAATAGCATCCGTCCTCCTGGCGAACATTCCGTTTGCATTCGGGGACTAAATCATACAGATGCACCCTGTCTGAGGGGGACTAATGGATGCTTTTGCTCGCGCACGCCTATCGGTTGGTCCCAGTCGAGCGCAGTTAGTCCCCAGCTTTTGCGCACGGTACCTAGCTTGAGCCAGATGGTCCTTTCGAGGAGCAACTGGGAGTTCAGAGGACCAAATGCTGCCGTTAGTCCCTTGAGGTCAACTTTTTTCTTAGAGTGTGTGTATATAGAGCAGCATGCATTGCCGCAGGTATTTTGGGGGCAGATCGTTAAAACCATATCATGGGTCACCGCGTCGCACCGGTTATCACATTCGCGACAATGTGATAGCGTAACTTGTGATGTGAAAAGTGTGGGGCGTCTCTTTCGGATGCCCTGCAGCGCAGCGCGAGCTCGCTGCCGTCCGTCATGCTTTGGCTGCACGAGCGCTGAACTGTTACCGATGGTGAAAAACGTGCCCCCGCTGCTGGAATTTAAATTCCTCGAAATTCTCTCGAACATTGCGTTTGATAAATCGCGCATTGGGCCTTTTCCACATACCGACGGCTCCAGGCGGTGGCTGCACGAACTAAAAATCGAGGAAATGACCTACCTGCGCTACCAATCGATAATGGGAGCTACGCTACCTGTTTCTTCGCTCACTGAGCTGCGGCGCGTGCCCAAGGCAACGTGCCCAACGGGCATCCGTGGCGTCCACCTAAACGTCGTGTTTTTCTTTCCGTCCACTTTCCGTTTTGTGTAACACAATTATGTATATGCCGCAATTACGTGTTCTACTCGCTGATCCACAGCCTGCTTCCGAAGTTCCTCGATTTTTCGTGCCGACTTCCGCCGCTTGGCATCGGGCGCTCGCGCGTGCGCAGAACGCTTCTCGGAGTCCATTGTCAATAAGTCGTCGAGCAGAGATGAGCGAGGACGTCGCTCTGTGGCAGAGATGTGCAAATGTGTGACGTGTTATCAATGAAATTTTAAATAGTCGGAATGCCCCTTTACCTTTTTTAAATTATTCCTAGACTTTTTCTACCAATATTTATTTACGCAGTATGTTTTTTGTTTACATTTTCACATGTTTTTTAGAGAAAGTTTGTGGTTCTCGTGGCTTTATAGCACTCAGTTGTGGTTCATGGTGGCGCGGTGGCTCTCCTGATGTTCGGAACAACATAAACATTTTTTTATATCTTTTTTTTTTTTTTTGCGCGTAGACATTATTGAACGTAGTAAAGGATAGCAGCGCTGACGACTTGCTTCAGAACTCGCCTGCGGCACGAAAAAAACTCTAGAGCTGTAACTTTCAGTACCGCGGACTATACAGCGAAAGCTGCATAGTTTGCGGTATTGTAAAGTTTCAGTGGTCCAGCTTTGGCGTTGCAAATATGGAATTTGTGGAATAATGAACGAAGTTGACCGTGGATCTTTCCATTTTTGGTTTTTGCAATTGCGAGGGGCGAACTGAAACTGCAGGCAGTCACGCCTTTTCCACGCTCCCCTGGGAATCTCCAAAATGTTAGACCCGTGTGCCTCGTTGGCACGATGAGTGCCCCCTCCTCCTTTTCCAAATATTTTAAACTCCCGAGTCCCACTAGAGTGAAGAGTGACAAACAGAAACAGCCGACACCGACAAGCATCATACACGCGTGCCGCACGCACGTGCAAGCACCTTTCTCAAGCTTGCAATCACTCGCGCACACTTCACGAGTACCGAGAGACAGCAAGCCTGCCAGATATACCATCGAGTGCATGCTGCGCGTGTTAGAGGCTTGTCGCGGTGTCCGTTGTTTCTGTTTGTCGCTCTAGTGAGACTCGGGCATAAGCGACACAAATGATTACAGTTAGACCCGCGATAGTAATCTTAGTTGGCAGGAACAGGAAGGAGAGTGACAGCCAAACTTTGACCACGCGCGATGATGGAGACAGGAAAGAAAAAAGAAAAGTAGCTGTCAACGCGAGAATGTTCTTGCACCGATACGTCTCGAGACTCCTCGTCAGCCGAACGGAAACCGGCATATAATTTCTTTCTGCCGCCATGCCTCAGTGGCCTTTGCTCAGTCGGAATGTATCTTTCTATCAAAAGTTCCCCAGCGAGATAAAAATTAAAAAAAGGACAAAAAATCAAGGCGCGTGATTTCCTTCAACGACCGTGTTCACTTTGGGCGAGGCGCGACGCAGGGATCCCCTTCAGGAATGCAGCGCTCGAACCAAAGAAAAGAAACGAAAACAAAAAACAAAAAGCGACACGAGAGCGGCAGTGTTTGATAAACAACAAATAAAAACGGGCTAACGAAGCAAGCTCAAAGAAGAAGAAGAACACGTCTTCCCGAAGAACGTCCTCCGCATCAGGGCGCGACAGCCAGAGCGCGGAGAAAAACACGTCGGCATCTGAGAAGTTGGCGAGCGGCTCAGCGGGCGCATAGGAAGATGGATCGCGCCGCGATCATCACTCCGCCAGATTAATCACTTCCTGAACGACACCAGGCCGCTCTTGATGGCATAAACCTGTTTCCGGCTGTGCTCCCTCGCCCTCCCCGTTGGCGCGCGTATATCCTCCGTGTTAAGTTCTCGTGTTTTCTTTTTTTACTTAACATAATTATCGAAATCACTTTCTTTCTCTTTTGGTTTTTTTTTGGTCCGATTGGGAAGTGCGAGAAAGTATCTTCCAACGCGGGGACGGCGTTGGAAGCTGGCGCCTCTCGTGACGGCTTCCAGAGGAATCGTCAAGAAAACTCGGAGCATTCGTAACTTCGTGGTGCCGCCGAGCGCGGAAGTGGATGGAATTCAGCAAATAGAGGCCTAGCAGTTCGGGGAACCTCTAGGATAGAAACCTCATAGGTTTAGTTTTGTTTTGTTTGTTTGTCGTTTGTATCCAACAGAAAATATGAAGCGCTATATTCGGCACTGATGACGTAACGCACATCATTACTGAACGAGAGATTCGGCCTAATAGCGAAGGGTGCGGAAGAAAAAAAACTTGGGGTGTATGTATGTTTATGCAGTTTAGAACTTATTCTGCCTCAATAGGCGACTTGTCTCCCAGCTGTAGATGAGATATTTAGCCGGTGCAGTACTACCGCTAGCCTGGGGTCTTTAACGTGCATCATGCAGTAGTAATACATGACCGCACGCCGGAACGATGCTCGTCCAGGGGGAAACGAACAGGGGTGGGGTTTGAACCTATAGACTCTTTGCAGGAGCTGTGGGTTGGCGCCACCATAAGCGACCTTCAGTTTTTGTTTCCTCTTATTACATTTACTTCACTTCATCGTTACCACAGCATGACATGTTATTGTCATTTTAGGTTCTGCTGTGTCCTTCTGCACAGCATTGATCTTTGCGGAGGTTCGTCAAACCCGCTTTAGTGGCTCGGCATCTGGGAAAGACAAGAGAAGGTCAACAATGGCAGCTGTAATTTGGTGCGTGTGTAAAGCGTCTATAGGATCCATGGGTTCTGCAGCGCGAGCTTTCGCTCCACGTGCTCCAAGCTGGTGTGCGCTAGCACACTCGGCCGCCCATCCCCCAGGGAGCAAAAAAGAAAAAGGAAATGACAGAAAAAATAAAGAAGGGAAGGGTGCATCTTCATTAACGCCTCTCTGAATTTGAAGTCAATGCTGATTTTCGTGAGCTAGTAGCCTTCTTATAATAACTACGCGTTGCTACTTCAAAGATCCTACGTCTTTGACTGGGGACATACAGTTAGTACACGTACGATGGTTCCATAATCCGGGCCCTATAATGCTACGGAATTTCAGAATGGTGCAGCAATGTTTCTTTTTTTTTTTTTTTTAAATAGAAAGGTTAGGTTATACATTTATTTTTCGGTATTCTCGATAGCTGCGGCAGAAGCTCAGTTTTTGTGGGACATCTCTGCGTCCTATACATCATCCAAAAATACAGGAGGGAGTTTTAGAATGGTGTACCCGAAAGCTTTTCGCACGCAAATAAATAGCGTGTCGTTATGTGCCACGCGGACTGGACTCGGCGCATGCGTGGTGGCGACGGCGCTGTTTCCTTGCGTGCGAAAAGCTTTCGAGTGCGCTATTCTAATACTGTATACCTAAGCCTCGCAATCATCACAAATAAAACAAAAAAATAACCAAAAAAAAAAAAAAGCTGAACTGGGGCTGGACGAGGATGTCGATTTAGTGCTAATCGTTATTTACAAAGCGAAACTAAAATAAAAAGCTATGATTCTCAAGACACGAAACAAAATAATAAGATGTGAAATGTATAGACGCTTTACACACGTGCCAAATTACAGCCGCCATAGCTGACCTTCTCTTGTCTCACCGAAATGCCGAGCAACTGAAACGGTAGTTGACGATCCTGTACAAAGGCCGATGCTTTGGAAAAGGACACAGTTGAATCTAATATGGCAATAACCTGGCCTGCTATGGTAATGATGAAGTGAAATAAACGTAATAAGAGGAAACGAAAACTGAAGGTCAGTTATGGCGGCGTCCATGCACAGCAGCTGCAAAGCGTCTATTGTAAACATCCGCAACATTTCATGGCCAATAACCAGAGTGAACACAAATAACGATTCTTCTGCAAAAAGTTAAAAAAAATACTTATTTTATTTAAATTAGATTCCTTCAATTTAGTTTTTCTTATTTAAATCGAATTTATTTGATTTGTATCAAATTTATTTGATTTATATCGAATTAATTTGGTTTAAATCGCTTTAGCAAGAATAAAAGTTACACTTTATCACTAGATGCATTTTAAATGTGGTTGGTTGACTGATTGAACAATACATTCGATAACTGAAATCAACGTAAAATATTGACTGGAAATTTAAAGTACAACCTAATTAACGTTATTTGTGCTTTATGGTCAACCGCGCCATACTAGAACAAATGCAGCTTCATGTTTTTAGTTGTGAAAAAGTATAATTTGCTTTTTCTTGTATATTTTATTTTTTCTTGCCATAGGAGAATTTTTTGTATTTGTTTCTTAATGCTGTTTTTTATCTTTTTTTTTTTTTGCAGTAGGACATTTTGCAACTTACAGACGTAGTGGAAAGCAGAAATAATTAGCGCTTGATCACCACTTCTAGTTGCACATTTTCAACCTGCCATAAATATTTCTGGCTTCATAACTATTTGATTTAAATACAAACGAGATGTACTACATAAAACGCATCAAGTAATAGACAAACTCTAAAAAAAAAAAAAAAAAAAAAAAATTGGGGGGGGGGATTATTTGTGCGAAAAAGGCTCGATTTAAATCATAATTTGAATATCGTTGTGGTTTAAACCACCATTTAACCAGGATTTGAATCTATTTTGGTTTTTATGCTTCACCCTGCCACTAACAAAATTAGTTTATATTCGATATGCGTAAAAAAATCGGATTGAGGCAAGAATCAGATTAAGGCTGCTTTCACACCGTCGTTCGAATCGCCACCGCGAAGCGGATGCGCTCGTTTTCATCACCATACTGCGCGTGAGGTTTGTATCGCATGTTTAAGCGTAAATGCAGCGCAAGTAGGCCCCATGCATCATCACCGAACTAGGAAGCCTCCTTGGACCTTCATTCACCATCCGCTTCAATTCACAGTCTCACATAAGCAGGGGCAACGCGAACATACGCGTGCATATCTCCGTTTACACAAACCTGAATCGCGGCATCATTGCAGCAGCAGCCACGGCCGCACTTCATTAAAAGAAGGACGGCCTTCGTCGCATTCCAAGCAAGGCGGTGGCGGCGGCGGCTACGGCGGTGGTGAGACACCTTGCCCACTTTAACGGCATTAAACCAGGCGAGGATCGGCGGCGACATCTATACACGCCGCGACATGTGTGGTGACGGTTTCCTCTGAAGACACCGCGGGCCGCTTCGGGCAACAAGCATCCCGGGGGCAACACCAACGACACGCCGCCGCATGCAGTCGCCAAGCCACACCCGCTCCAGAAACACCTGTGGACTCTGACGGCAGCCGCGATCTCCTACGAGTCAGCCAAACGCTCGGAGCCTGACACGCGACCGAACGGTCAACCATCTCAGCAGGAAGAGGGTAGAGTCACGTGGCATCCCACCGACCGTTTTGATTGGCTCGAATCATGGCGTAGCGTTGTTCCCTGTGGTCCCGACCAAGCTGAAACGGACAGTGCATGGGCGGCAAGTCCCTCACCTAGGTAGTCATTTTGGGGCGAGGGAAACGCAGCCATTAGACAGCGGAAAGCTTGGCTCCCCAGTCCATAGCGAGGCTTGATTATATAAAGTGACTCCCGTCCCTCTCTCGCTGCTAATCACGGTTCGTCGCGATGTCGATTTCATTCGGGCTAAAACGACGCGACGATGACGATAACTACGTTTTGTTTGTTGTCGGATCGCGGACGACAGCCGTTGTCCCGTCCGCTCGAAGAGGAGATGGGTGAATCGGGGAGACGCGTCGGTCTAAAGTTAGGCCTAAAGTTGGGGCTGAAATAATGCCTAGGAAGGAGAGCGGGGTGTCATCCTTGGTAGTTACGACGGTCCGATACTTGTTTTGCTTGTTTGTTGTTTGTTTGCTTGTTTTTTTGCGAAATTGTTTGCTTGCTTGCTTGCTGTTTGTGAGTTAGCTTACTTGTTTGCTTGCTTTGAGCGGACGGTCGCGCGTTCTTTGGTCGGAAGATGAAAGAAGATGATTAGTGACAACGATCGGCCGCTCGTAGAAACCAATAATTTAGCGCTTGCGATTTTCCGCGCGATGTTTTTTGTATTTGTTTTTCTATTTCTTTGTTTTGTTTTAAGTTGATTGTGGCGAGGCAGAGGCGTTTATATCATGTGCGCAAGAGTCTGCCGCCAATGACGTGGCTAATGGCCGAGAATCGATACGTTGCAATCCATGCCGGGACAACGGAAGGGGAAAGGGAGGGAAGGGGGGGGGGGGGGGGGTTTGTCGACGCGAACCGCCGTGCAAATTGCCGGCTCGCTTATCTCCTTGAGAATGATAATTGTGATTCCGTCTTGAAGATGGAAGGGTTTGGTTCAGCGCGTCCCACTGCTCTTGCCTGTTGGCGTATAAAACCGCTGGAAGAGTTTGTCGTTGTGTTTGCCTAACAATAAAAACACAAAAAGCGAGTGACAATTTATAAATGTGATCGATTCTCGTTCTTCTTGATATATGAAGGAGAAATTGAGATTTTTCCCATGACAAAGAGTACGGGCGGCCGCCCCATTACTGATTGGACAGTTATGTAGTATCATAGCCTCCTATATACTGACAAAGCCTGGCAGATCACCACGACAAGCGGCCGCCGGAATCGAAAAGGTGGAGCGGCAGATAACGGATGAGAGGAGAGCCACATGACTGGCACACGCTGCGGCGAGACGCCGAAACAAACTTCGCCCGAGCGAACAAGTGTGTTTCGGGTCGTCTCCGCTGCAAAAGCTGTGAGCTCACGTCTAGGTTCTCCGAGAAATGGCTCTTTGATGCTCTGTGCTACCAGATCCTCGCGCTCCAAATCTGCGACCGGACACTCTATGGCTCCGGCGTCGAACTGCCAGGCTTTGTGAGTATAGAGGAAGCTATGGAAGTATAAGGCCGTTATCGTGAAAGTAATACAGCCCACACTCCCACGCTCGACATACAGCCATGTTCAGGAGGACTCATTAACGTTGCCTTGTTAGTCTTCCAAACCCCGAACTTTAAATATGATTCCTCAACCACATACGACATTGGTAAAAGCCAGGTGTTAGGTTCCAGCACCAGAGACTTTATAGGCCCTGCGCAACGTGCTCAGAGCAAACACTTTAAGCACGAATAACTTGGTAGACGAAAGCAAGCGTTCCCCTAACTACATTTCTCGAAATTTTATGCGCAAAAATATATATAAAAGAATACAGGACGCTGTCACTCCTCCACTACATAGAATTAGCGATTAATAGCAATCGTGATGTCACTTGCTTCCAACAAGGCTTACGTAGGTTAAGTTGGAAAGGGCCTCGAGTCCGGGCACTCTATGGTATTCGTGTTTTATTCTATGCTGACACTCAGTGCTTTGTGCTGTCTTCCCGTCATTTTACACAGGCGTGTCCTATACAGGTTAACAAACCTAACCGGCCCAAAGAACCACTGGAAGTGTTGCTCCATCCTGCCATATTTTGTTGGCGTATACGTATACATTACGGGTGCAAACCAACAGCGTCATTGCCTATCTGGAAGTTGAAACCCAGGCGGAAATCATCGCCGTGGATGCCCCAATCGAATAGTGATATTCCTCTCGGCTGAGTTAAATAAGATTCCGGTACGAAAACAACTAAAATTCAAAAGTCGTCCTTCTTTCTTTCTTTTTTTTTTTTTTTTTTAGTTTTTGTCAAAATCTAGATATCTTGAATTGCATGATATTTTTAACTCTGACTCTGAGCAGTCGTAGACAGACAACGTATCGCAGATTTGTTTTTCGTGTTTGTGCTTTCTCCTTATCCCCGAGCGGTACTGCGTGTCACGTGAGCCAGAAATAGACAGCGCACCCGGGAGTGATCGATAGCCCCAGATCAGAGTCCAGAAGGGGTCAAGGAAAGGTCGAATATAGTTTCGCCCTGCGGGAAACCCTTCGCTCTTTTTGGACGCCGGATGACGTCCCGAGAAAAACGCTGTGCGATGCCCGGACCAGGACGCTTCGACGTGCTCACGACTATGCTCCGTTTCACCTCGTGATGGTCGGACATCATCAGACCCTGCGAGTTGTCGCGGCCAATCCGGTGCCTCGAATGTGTATCGTGTCTACGCACCCATTCGGAAGGTCACATGATTCTCGCGTAGCATTGGTTTGGCTCGGATGGTTGGTAGCGTCCGCTAGGGTAGAATGTAAAAAGGGAGTATTACAGAGCGACTGGCAAATTGTTACTGTCAACAGAAACCGGACTAGGGATATACACAAGGAGCGAAACCTTTTGTTTCAGACCCGAGCAGCGTGGAATTTCGGACCGACGAACGAGAAGATTAAAAGGCGCAGTCAATTCTCGAGGTCGCCCATAAATTCACCGTGGAACAGAACACATATACGCACGATCGAGAAAGCGAAGTTGCGTTCCAGTCTAACGGAGGCGTTCCTAATGTGGCGCACCCCCGGACGGTTCAGGCAGGGACGATTGATACAGTGTTTTTCCATACGTCCGAAGTCTCCACGGTCCTCAGTCCAAAAGTTCAGAGACTGCAAACCTGAGCCCAGCGTTTCGGCCTTAAAAAGATCAGGGTACGACTCTGGCAGATGTTTTGCAATATACTTCGCTTTTTATTGCGCGTTGCAAAGCTGGTTGGTTCTCTCTTTTCAGTAGATAGCTTACGCTTCAAACTATTTCTATCATTCGCGTCTAATTAATATGCGCTCGCTTTAGTCAAGCTTGATGTATGCTCATCGCTTTATCGGATCGCTAAGCCAAAAAGCTTCGTTTCCATTTTTTTTTCCCCCGTTCCTTGGTCGCCGTACACTAGTCGGCGGAATGAAATCCGATGTGATCCGATAAGCTGTTCCTAAGCAAGCACAACTTAGAACGCGCGCTAATCAGATTAACCTCGGCAATGGCGCGCCGAACAACTAAAACAAGAATGTCGACATCCCCCCCTCCCCCCCCCCCCCCCCCGAAAATAGCTCGCGCGTACCTGACCGGTCACGAATCAACATAGACAGGATCTACATCCTCGAGTCGCTCCTCCAACGAAACAACGATGACATTTCAAAAGAACAAAGGTCCCCGACCTTTGTATATCCCAACGAGCGCGACCCAGCTGTTGACAACTAACAAAAAAAAAAAAAAAAAAGAAAGAAAAAGAGAAAACGGTTACCAAGAAAAATTTGCGCGAAAGAAGAGCGCACGTTTCAGTCAGAATCGAGTGTGCACACACAGCGCCTATCCCGTATACACCGTTTCGAGCTAGAAGCTACGAGCTCGGTGGGCCAAACATTCGTCTGTCTTTCGCCGTGTGATCGCACTTCCCACCCACCATACCCACGCGCAGAGAGAGGGGTCACGTGATGAAAACAAGGCGGTTCATTGGTCCGGCCAGCGCGTGACTACCACTTCACTGTCAGCTTAAGGGTGAACGAACTATATAATGCCCACGGCCCCCGTCACAGCCAACGCCATACCAAACAGCACGCCGACGCTTGCCTGCCGCGCAAAGACTTGATTAGCGAAGCTTAGAGGACGCGCTCACAGTCACACAAACGCACATCTTCGACGCGCGGGTCCTTCCCGGTTAGAAATGCAAACAAACATGAGGTAGAACAGCGTTCATTCGAGACTCGTGTATAACAAAAAAGAAAAAGAAAGGAAACAAACGTTCAGGCGACCGTGAATTGTCCTTTTGTTGGGGGGTTTCTTGTTTCGTTGGTTTCTCTCGGCGGAGACGCACGGGGGTCTTTCGTTCTAGAGGACGTCTTCGGCGTCGTGGTCGACCTTTTCACCCGCCCCTGCCAGACATTTCTCTGCTCGGTGTGGCGCCGAGGAGATCCCCCCCCCCCCCCTCCCGCCTTCTTCGCTGGCTCTGCAACGCTTGACGCGGCTTGTGGCGAGCAGACCCGCGTGTGCACACTGCATGCTGTGCCGGCATGCACTCGCTCACGTCGGAGCCGTGCTTGTCTCCAAGAGCGTCGTAACGTTCGAGGAAGGGCGTAGCGTTCCTGCAGAAGTGGCAACCATTTCTCAAAAGCGTTGTGTGTGTTCAGGACGCCGCATAAAACGAAACCGGAATGGAGTCTGCGCGCCGACAAAACGGAGAGGAGGAGACTAGAGCGCGCGGGGGTACGTCAGAACGCCGAGGTCGGATTGGAATGATTAGTAGGTAGACCCAAAGTTGGCAGCCTTTGTCTCCACTGCACTCGTCGAATGCATTAGAACGCGGAAGGCTGGAGTCCGGCGTTTGGCTCTCGTTTTCGAATCCGACGAGCGCAGTGGAGGAGACAAAGGCTGCTAGCTAGCTTTGTGTTTACCCACTAATCGTTCCAACCGGAGCTGGACGTTCTGTTGTTGTTCAAAAACCTTTATTTCAGGAAAGTTGGGAAAGGGAAGTGGGTGAAAGGAAAGATGGCGAGAAGAGGGGGGAAACCCCTATTCCGGGGTTCCAAGTGTGGCGACGGCTTGTAGAGCACGGCCTACAGCAGTCTCTGCTTGCAGGCCTGATCACTCCTCAGCCCTGCTTCCCACTTCTCAAGAGTTGGATCACACACTGGCACGAGTCCTGGAATCTGCTTACACACCCAAGCCAGATGATGAATGTCCGCCCAGTGCGCCCCGCAGAAGGGACAGCTCGATGCCGCGAAGCGTTCCGGGTACCACACATGCAGCTGGACTGGTGTCACAACAACCATGTCCGTTTGCAGTCTTGGTTACACAAACTCTTCTTCCTTCGTCAGTTCCCTGCTAGGCCCAGGAAACTCCATCCTACCCTGCCTTCTAACCTTCAAGAATTTGTTGTAGGGTAGCCCATAGTCCGATGCCTCTGACGCCGGTGGTAAGTACAGGTTTAACGCGTCTCGGGCCGCGGCATTCGCCGCCTCATTGCCCGCTTGCCCCATATAGCCTGGAGCCCAGATCAGATGAACCCGCTGAACATTAGCCTTCGCTAACATTTTCATCGCAGGTCGCCCCAGTATACCACGAGCGTCATTCCTGCATGATTTTCGAAAGTCAGATATTATCGCAGCTCTAGAGTCGCACACGATCGTTGAAGCAATCGCCGCCTCCTCCGCTTGCTCCGCCGAGCGAGCCCCAATCGAAGCGATCCTTACCACGCTTCCCCTGAGTCTCCGCCACAGCAAATGGGGAGTTTTCGTATGATCCGCGTTTCGCCCTCCGCAAGCCCTCTGCAACGAAGAAGCCGCTACCGCGCTTGCGCGCCCACGGCCTTGACAGTAGAGTTCCGGGTATCGTAACGGGTTGCGGAGGGCGTAGCGGTACGGTGAAAATGATGTACGAAAACTCCCCTTTGTCGCTATGCCCGACACGGGACCGGCTCCGTGTACGTACAGCGCGCCTTCCCTGCTGTCTCAAGACCGAGACAAGGCTGCGGTGCGCGCCTGTCTCCGTTCCACGTCCCGGACTGGGTGCATGTTCCGAGGAATCCTGCTAAACACGAACCTTTGTCTTACTTTGTAATCCATCGCGCCCCCGGTCTCCTCCCGCTCTCGAGAGCCTCCGGGTACCGCCATCTCAAGTTTGTCTAATGGGCGCTCTGACCCCCCCCCCCCCCCCCCCCCCCCTCCCCGCTCTCGTATCCTCCTCTCAGCTTCTTGGCGCATAGTGGCATGTGACCACATCAGAGTGGTTCTCGCAGTCTTGTACACGTTATTCGAAAAAAGTAATCGATAACAAGTGCTATTACTCGTTGTTACAAAATATTTGATCAGATTACTGAATTACTCGAAGAAAAGTAACAGTTACTTTTCTGATTACATAGAATTTTCAAAACGACAGACTTTTCTACCCATTTGAAAACGGGTCTTATGTACTTTACATTATTGAACTGAAATCACCGAATTATGAACTACTCCTCGTCTTAAGATTCAATTTAGTTTATTTTATTTACTCCCATAATACAAAATGGGCGATGGAGGAAGAAGAAAAAGCTGCAAAAATGCAGCTTGACGAAGCCCCTGCTCCCTATACAGGCAGATCGGTCAGCAGGATATCATTCCATTATTTGAAACAGAAAAAAGGACATTTATGCACCACGCCAATAAATATGTTATTATGATGATAATATTTCGCGCAGTGTATTCTTCTTTAAATTTTCGCTGCAGACACCTTGCTCTTTGAAAAAAATCGATACTGTATAGCGTGTGCTGAATCATCTAAAAGCCGTAATTAGTTCGTGGACGTGGTACTCTAAAGGATTTGGCGCTGCGCATTTCATGTGCAATATCTTTGTTACTTAATTTGGAAATTTGCCGTAATGGATGATTAGGAAATTTAAGTGATGTCGCGCATATCTTTGCTAGCTTATATTTAAAATAATCTTTGATTTTATTTACTTTATGTTTACAGAAGAGAGGTTCAGTATGTGCACAA
Source organism: Ixodes scapularis (assembly GCF_016920785.2). NCBI lineage: Eukaryota > Metazoa > Arthropoda > Arachnida > Ixodida > Ixodidae > Ixodes > Ixodes scapularis. The sequence continues at coordinate 32,918,850 of NW_024609857.1, forward strand.
TACGACTCATTAGTTACGATGCAAATTGCTTTTTTCTTTAGCAAAAGCAATTATTAAGGTGAGTACTTGTCGTAGTTCCCCAAACTAGATGACAGCATGATATACGAGAATTAAATAATGCATTGTAAATTTAAATATTTACACGAGTTAACACCTATGATACTCGAGAGTTTGAGAGTAAGATTTTGGACATGCGAGTCCCAAAACATATGTTCGTTAAAAATCACGCCTAAGGCATCGTTAATTTTTTGGTGGCATTACGCACTGTACTTTTCGGTATAAAAATAATTGCATTTGTTTTACTTTAATTTATTTTTAGAGAAATGAAAACAGTCCACCAGCTAAGTTTTTCTAGGCATATATTTGCATACGCAATTAAACTGCCAATGTTTTTTTCTGAAAACACTATACTGGTATCATCTGCATAAATCACAAATAAGGCATTACTTGTAATAGTAACTACATCATTTATAAATACGTTAAACAGCAATGCCCCCAAGACGCTACTTTGAGGTACTCCTGTCCGAACTGCTTTCAGCATTGAAGATTATCCGTTTATTTCAACACTTCGCTGCCGGAAGCTCAAGTAGCTTTTTATAAGAGTCAGGGAATGCCCTCGTATTCCTAAAGAATATGGTTTTTCTAACAGAACTGTATGACTCAGCCGGTCAAAGGCTTTAGAAAAATCAATAAATATTCCTAAAGTTAGACACTTGTTTTCATATTGTTTAAGATAAATTATGTTTGCAGTAAAAGAGCCCGTTTAGTAGAGGGACCTTTCCGAAAACCATACTGAGAATCCGTAAGTAGCATATTTTCTTTAGAAAAAGTATTATGGCGGACATGAATAACTTTCTCTAAAAAACAGGCGATACTGAAGTCGGTCTGCAGTTGGACATATTATTTTTGTCCCCCGACTTCTATAAAACAGACACCTTTGCAACCTGGATACCTTTAGGAAAAACACCAGTCGAGAGCGACAAATTGAAGATGTGTGTGAGACAAGGCAAAATAATCTCAAGCACGTGTGTTATCGGCTGCACCTGCATGCCATCAAAATCGGTAGATTTACTGCTTTTGAGATTAAAAAATGCCGGTAGAAAACAGAAAAGAGATTTGCGAAATTCCTTGAGTTAAACACGGGGAGCTGCTTGTTTGCGCAGGGGAGAATCAATTTGTGAAATAATCATTAAACGTATTTGCTATGTTCAACTCCACTCAACCTATTTCCTTCTATAATAAGTTCTCTTGTAACGTTATCGTGATCGTTCCCCTCTAATAAAATATTAACTTTTTTTAAAATTACGTCACTTTCATTTTAATTATAAAACATTCTGTATTAATATGAACATTTCGCTTTCCTCAGCATGCTGCTTATCTCGTTTCGACAATATTTAACTTTTGAAACACGTCTGTCTCTATTGCTCAAAAAACGTCCATAGAGCTTGTTTCTTTTAGTTATCGTTCTTAGTATATCATTGGTAACCCATGGTTTCTTAGACTTTTTAGATATAGTTACTTTTCTACGCTTAAAACATTCTTCATATATAGCACAAAATTGATTGATAAGAAATTGTACGCTTCATCAGCCGAGTTTCCTGAGAGCACCACATTCCAGTTTTTAGATACCACGCCGTGCCTAAACATTTCTAGTGTTTGTACGTTAACGACTTGAGAATAATTTATGGTATAATAACTAGGGGCTTTCCCTAAATTATCTAAATCATCAAGAAAATAAATTGGAAGATGGTCACTCATATCAAAACACACTACACCAGCCGAGACCGGAGTCCGCGTTATGTTTGTGATAAATCAGTCCAATAGCGTTTCACCGAATGAAATAACGCGAGTAGCACAAGTGATTGCATGAAATAGACGAAACGAGTGAAACAAAGTAGAAAATTCAACTTGTCGAGCAGAAACAGAATTCATATCTATAATAAAATCACCACCTAAAATATTTTATAACTGTATTTACCGACAAATTGAAATAGTTTCAATAAAAAAAAGGTAAATCACTACTTGGAGTTCTATGCATTAATGCAAACATAATGTTACCGTGCTTCACACATAGAGCTGCATAATCATCAGTCATGAGAGAATAATCTGTTATGAGATTGCATTGAATATATATATATTTTTTTTTTATGTACAAAGCTGTTCAACCACCGCGCCGAGAGGTACGATTCAAAGAAAATATTTTATAATTATCGAAGCAGAAAATATCAGATTCTTGATTTTACCATGTCTCGTTCAGCATGATTACATAAAAAAAAAAAAATCGAAAACATCAAGAAGGATACCAAGCTCATCACTTTTATTTCTCATCGACCTGGCAATTAAGTGGAAAACAGAAAGGGATTTATTTGTTTTATTATTAAACAACCCTATCACATCTGAAAGAAAGCAAAGGTCTATGGCGGTCATGTGCACAAAAGATATAAAAGAAGATCCCCTAGCCATTTTCTTCTACAGCTTGTCAAGGTCATCCAGGCATTTGATCTAAATGGCCCGTACGCCTTCCGTCCCACGAACGAGCACTTTCCCATTTACGTACCACGCAAAAGCGCCTCTTTTTTTGCCCGATCTTTTGCTGCTCGGAGAAATTCCTTTTTATATCGAGTGAGATTATTTTGGATGAAAATACGTTGAGTACAGTGGCTTATGGTTGCCTTTTTTTCAGTCATGTGTCCTTTATTTGTTGCCTCGCAAAATGAACAAGTATAATTCCTGGGGCGTGGTCTCGCCTTGCGGGCAACCTGTGAAGAGCTACAACGTCGGATTCTGCTGGATGAGGAACCTCTAGTTTCTCAGCAACTTTGTTCAATATTTCCAGTCAGGTATTCACCCTGCACTTCCGGGATACCATGAACTTTCAGATTGACTTCCTTCTGGAGTTGGTCATGTGCTGCCCTGCAAAGTTCATCTTTCGTCTCTCGACCTGTCACCCTCATTTTTAGTTCCTTGATTTCGTTATCTTGGACTCTGATTGTCTTCAAGAAATCATCAAATGGTTTCGACAAAAACTGGACGGACCATTCCATGCTGTTCACTTTCTCTTTTAGCTCGGGAAGACCGGCCAGTCTCTGGTTGATGGACGCGAGGGGGGCTTTTACATCAATCTCAGGTTGATCCACCCCACTGTTACTAGCGCGCGATCCGGTAGCTCTGAATGTAAGACATCGCCATGTCGCCTTTGAGTCTTCACTTTTTCCACTAAAGAATTTCCTAGTGACTCCTGCAAACTTCCCAAAGTGATACTTGCACGCACATTCACTACACTCTACTGACCCGATCAATTTGGTAAACCGGCCTCGAGGGCTCTGTAGAAAGGGGAGGAAAAAATAGTAACGGGAACAGAAGGACAACGACATATAATGACGATATGTCCTTTATGGCCCTTTTTACTTGCAACCATTGCTATTTGCTCTCGCTGAATAGGAACGTGCTGGTAAGCTACAGGGATAAAGGTAAAGCGACACAAAGAACGATGTGTCCTTTGTGACGCTGTCCTTTTATACCTGTAACTTACGAGCACGCTCCTTCCTATTCGTCGAGGACAAATAGTAAGGCTCACATGCGACTTTTGTACTTTCAACAGTAATAAGATTAGACTTGTGATCACTTCCTATTAAATGTATTCAGATAATCACAAAATTACTCCAAAAATTAATCGACTACGAGTAATTTGAACACTTGTAATGAGTGTCGTGCACGTCTGATTTCTCGCTTCGTGTTGGCGACCTGGTACCAGGCCATTCTCTCTTCGTATAAAGTACACTACCTTCTCAAGGGGCATATAAGCTCTTTCCAAGTTGAACGATTTTTGGCATCGGAGCATAGAGCACAGTGGTCCCGAATGCCAGCGAACCCGCGGAGCTGGACTCCCGATATATACCGTAATGTTTTTTTGTTTTTTTTTTTTGTAGATGCAGGTGTTACGCGGAATTTTAGGTGGTTCAGGCTTCCATGTTTTGGGTTCTTATTGGTTCAAGAGTGTTAAATCGTTTTACGTAAATTCTGAAGGGAATAGTAGGTTCGAAGTTGAGAATGGATCTTTGTTGATGTATATACCCTCCTAAATCTGCTAATCCAGTTATGCGCCCTATACTGGCTTTACGGTGTCAAAAAACCAAAGAAATAGGCCCAGTAGGTAGGGCATGTTGGCGCCCCATATCAGTGGAAGGTTGAAGAAAACTTCCCCAGGCGACAACAGTCCAAATGGGAAGCTGAAGAAACTATAGTTCGAGCGTAATTCGTGTCGTGGTGTCAGGTCTCGGCTCGGACAATATAAACGCAAATGACATTTTTTTACTGTAAAGGTGTAAGTATTCTCTTTTTTTTTTTTGTGCATATTGTTCCTAATTTTAGAATCTGGTGTTGTGTAGTCAGCGCTTTTTCTGAAGCTGCTAAAATCTCCACTTTGAAATGTTTGTTCTTGAAACAGAATTTTTAACTTTTTTTTTTTTTTTTCAATGCAGAAGTATGAAGAATTCTTGTATTCTTCAATTCTCGTGAAGTGTCGTGTCCGCACGTATTGACAAGGTGGCAATGCTTGCGGCCAAAAGATAAATGAATGAATGAATGAATTAAATATATAATTAATTATTATTCTTTAATGCTCAAGGCATGACCACGTGCGTGCAGAGGTTTTAGCACACACTCTAACCGCATACGGCTACAAGGAGACGGGACTCCTTTGACATCCATGGTGGACGAAATACCCCGGGCTCGTACATCAACCGACGAATTCTTCACGAACGCCCGACGAAACAATTCTCAACTGCAACTTGCTGTCGTTTTGCACTGGTCAGTTCGAAAATTGTGCTAGCAGTACCATTAAAGGCATGGTTTGTGAAGTAACAAGGCGTTTCTGCTTCTCCCGCTTTCCAGGCTGAACACGCTCAAGTCGATAAAAAAAGTTTTAGCGAGTCTTTCTCCAGCGCCCGATTGCCCATTCCGAACGCTTCCTTGAGAGCACACTTCAAAGTAGAAAGTCTAAAAAAACAAAAAAACAAAAAAAACATATAGTAACTTTTAATATTCCTAGTCTACCACCAAATGTAAGAACAAAAAGAGCTTTTCTTCAGAACGCCAGAATCGATTGTCGTTTCCAGCGTGGCCATTGCAGAAAACGGCTCTGGGCGTTCGGTGGCCTAAGGAAGGCGTGCGGTTGAAGCTGATTCATTATATTCTGCGGCGTCGGTGCGGCCTCCGTCGACACCGCCGGCCGCTGGCTGTGGCCGAGCGTGGGCACGCACGCTTCGGCGATGATGAATCGCCAGGCTACGAACGACGCCGGCCAGCGCGGAAATGGCTCGAGAAACCGGGGCGCCATCGAAGGTAACTTCCGAGCCATGTGGCTCACGCGGTCATTATCTTTACGCAGGCTCCTCTTCGGTTTAGGTTTGCTCGCAATGTGCAACTAACTGTGGGTGTCCAAACGTTGAAACTTGCCCAACCTGGCCCCGGTCACCTGATAACCGGAATGGTCAAAGGGTGTTCCCGTGGCCGAGGTGGATGTCATTGAAAAACGAGTGTAGGACACAAGGATATCACACTCCTTGAGAAATAGAAAATAAAAAAAAAGAACATGGCCGGCCGTTATAGCGGCATCGTCTACTCCTTTGAACTTGAGAGTAATTAATGTTTGTTCACTCGAGGGTTCACAGTTGTCACACAAACAAAGCAGTGCACAGAACAACCTGTAATATTCTCAAAAGTGTATTACATACAGGTTGTTTTTATTTATTTTTTTATTTTTTAGCTACGCCAAATTTTAACATAAAGGGGGAAAAAGTTTTATGAATGCGGTTTTCACTGCGTGTTCATATGTCTTGGTGGACATTAGACGAAGATATAGCCTTTCCTATTATCGGACTAATTCGCTAAAATTCGTTAATTAACTTTTTACTTGTGGTAATTAGGATATATGTTTATATTGTAAACGTTCAGGGGGCCGTATATGGAAACACTCTTCCATTTTGTAGAATTCGCGTAACCAGCCCGTGTTCCGAGATATTTGCCCCCGAATTTTCTACTTGCTCAGACTTTTTGTTTACTCAATTCAGCACACTCGGGAAGTGGGCAGTAAATAAAAAGTTATTTAACCAATTTTAGTTAATTAGTCCGATAATAGTGATCTTTATATTTCCATTTAATGTCCACCGAGCCGTCATATACACACGCAGTGAGAAAAAAAAAAAAAACGTGTTCCTAAAACTTTTCCTTCCTTTACTTATTTAACAAAACTGGTGTAACTAAAAAAAAAACTTCAAAAAAATATCTTGCGCACTGTATTACAGATAACCCATTTGTACAATGTTTCAAGCGATACATTCGTACTTCGTCTGCGCAAGTCGCCGTAACCGCAGGTGTTGTTATATCTTTGACCGTTCCAAACGGTTCCAACACCTTCTTGATTTCACTGTCTGGAAGGTGAGGTACAAGATTATGACCCTAAACAAATCGGCGCTGCGCAAAAAAAGAAAAAAAAAAATAAGAACAATACGAGTGACAAGTCAGGGAGACGAGAAACCAGGCGCTGTTTTCATACGTACTCTACTGTACGCACTGCGCATGCGCGAGTCTTCTGTGGTAGCGCATGCGCAGTTCGTACCGGAGGGCCCACGTCGTACCGTATCGGACGTGCGAAAACGGTTCCCTAAAACTCTCTACTAGGGAGTTTTAGTAGACCGTGTTTCCCCCTCCGCTAGCCCTCCGCTACGAAAAAACCGCCACTGCGCCTGCGCGCCGATGGCCTTGGCTGTAGAGTTCCGGGTAGCGGAGGGGCTTAGCGGAGCGGGAAACACGGTCTACTAAAACTCGCCAATAGGGAGTTTTAGTAGACCGTGTTTCCCTCTCCGCTAGCCCTCCGCTACGAAGAAACCGCCACTGCGCCTGCGCGCCGATGGCCTTGGCTGTAGAGTTCCGGGTAGCGAAGGGGCTTAGCGGAGCGGGAAACACGGTCTACTAAAACTCGCTAATAGGGAGTTTTAGTAGACCGCGTTTCCCTCTCCGCTAGCCCTCCGCTACGAAGAAACCGCCACTGCGCCTGCGCGCCGATGGCCTTGGCTGTAGAGTTCCGGGTAGCGAAGGGGCTTAGCGGAGCGGGAAACACGGTCTACTAAAACTCGCTAATAGGGAGTTTTAATAGACCGTGTTTCCCTCTCCGCTAGCCCTCCGCTACGAAGAAACCGCCATTGCGCCTGCGCGCCGATGGCCTTGGCTGTAGAGTTCCGGGTAGCGAAGGGGCTTAGGAGCGGGAAACACGGTCTACTAAAACTCGCTAATGTCTCAGGCGTGTTCCTTCCCTCTGTGACGGTCCCATTGGTATAGTACAAAAACGGTCTGCAGATATGTTTCAAGCATACATGTGTATCTTTTTTATGATTATTATTCACAGATACTATTATCGCTTAGAAGGAATATAATAGAAGTGGCATAGTATATATTTAAAAAAATGAACTTTCAGCATTTCTACTCTGGTGGAGAAGGAAGACTTGCGGAGCTGTACAATGGAAAGTAATGGCCGGTCGCAGGACGGCAAGCCAGAGTGGAAAGGCTGCCGCCATCTATGAGCCACGGCGGCAACCAGATACGTGGCTTGCCGCTGTCGCTCATAGATGGCGGTAGGTGTCCAGAGTTCGGTGTCTTCGTTTCTTTGCGGGGACACGACTGTAACAATTGCGAAGTATGGAGCAAACATGCTTTGAACTGAGGTTTGAGGTTTGTCCGCGGATGATTATGTCGTCATTTCTGCAGCGAGCGCCGCGTCTTTTGTCCAACGTACGAGCTGCAGTGTGACTCTGGCTTTGTGGAAGGAACGAGAAAGCCCCATTACATGTTAGTTCGCCCAAAACCTAACCCGTTACTGAGATTCGTCACCGTCCGGCAAATGTAACAAGATACTGTTGCCGTTGCTTCGTGATCCAACCAACTCTGGCGTTTGTTTTTAGGTTTGTTTGGATTTCGGTAGTGTGATTTGGCAGCAATAAGAAGCGGCTACGAACTCGGACAAGAACTGAATTGTTACAGAGTGAATTTTATAAGATTGCGAAGTTTTTATGAAATTGGTAGGAGTGTATAGCGTGGTACCGATGGCGCGTAGAAGTGTACTTTACTCGATAGTAATTTCGACTCTAACGAATTGTAATAATATAGATGTATATGAGAGAGCTTAACTCCACGGAATGTTTAACTGAGTTTGAGAATTTTTCCTCCTGTCACTCTTTTTCCTCCTCTTCCACGGCTGATGTTTCTAGGTCTCTCGCCCCAGTCTCGGGTAATTCATCGAGATGGCGTTACCAGTAACGTCATTGCTTGTAGCGTGTTGCCTCCATTCATGTCACTCGTCATAATGTGATGTCGTAGTAGTTAACGCGCGACGTTCTGGTACTTTCATGCGCTCAAAGGCCTCGCATCAAGAACAACTGCCCCCTTCCCTCCCCCCCCCCCCCCCTTTCCCTATGAAAGAAAAAGAAAAACAAAGAAAAGAAGATAGTAAATTTAACAAACGTCTCCCACGTTACTTCGGGCGCAATGTTATCAATCACTCAGGTCGATGAAATGACTTCTTGGGACTTTTACCAGCGCCATGTGCAAAAACTTACACAAAACTTACAGATAAAGATCTTGGCGGGGACGGCTTAAAAATTGTCTACGTTGCGCAAATCTGGTCTTCGCGAGGTGCGTGTGGTGTGTGGCCACCGCGGGAAGCTCCCCACACGGGAGCACACCGCGGCACAGTCAGGCGGCGAGAGATTTATGAAAACGTTCTTATATATAAGTTTCACTTCAGCGGGAACACCCGTGGTGACGCCACGCTCGACAGCTCAGACGTTTTGCAAGAGGAAACTCCCTATTATTTGACGGCGCACTGCTTACCCTCGACACTTTCTAAATTTCTCTTTCGCCCGGAGGAGCCCACTCGCGACAAAAGACATCCAACCTTGTAAGAAACACGAAAAATAAAAACAACAACAACGTAAGACTATACTTTGTTCTACTTTACGAGCAACGTAGCGAACTCTACGAGCCACCCCAGCCTATCTATAGCAGAGTGAAGGAACCACGCGACTGTTCGTCTTGCACGTCCCATGGAACGCCCCTCTCTTCGGTCACGTGACACTCACGAGGGATTGGATTGGCTTGGATGGCTTGTAGAGTCTTTTGCTATCCATTGAAACGGAGTGTAACCGTGTGACGTTCCCCCAAAGGAAAAACAAAAAAAAAAAAGAGAGAGAAAAAAGGAAATTTCCAAGGGGAGGAGTAAAAAAAAAGTTGTCTGCGAAAAAAAGATGACTAAGGGTTTGGAAGAAGAATGCGCCCGTTCGACGAAGGATAATGCTCGTAAATCAAGCATTTCAAAATTACTCGGCGCAACGCCGTGATTCTTTGGCGTTGGCTGTTACTTTTCCCCGTTTGTGTGTTCGCGTATAGTTCGGGCGCGTGTGATGGTGGTGTGTGTATGTGTGTGTGTGTGTGTGCCGGTGTGTGGGAAAACGTCGAGTTCAGAAGTTGGCCTAACCGCGAGAGGAGTGTCTTCGGAGGAAGGGGAGGGAATCGACTTGAGTTGACGGAGAAAATGGAGAACTCCGTGGTTATATACAACGGCGGAGGCCGGTGAAGAAAAGAACAACCGTAGAAAGAAAAAAGAAGAGAAAACGAGAAAAAAAGAAATGAAAATAAAAAAAGAACTTGGAATAACCGAGCGCAAGAAGCGAGAAAGATGAAACGAGACCCTTCGTTCATAAATCAATACGCGCGCATAAATATTCAAGTTGCGCCCCGGGGGCTGGATTTGCGCAATGAGTTCTGCGATTGCGTCTGAAAGGTTGTTGTCTAAAAAACACACACACACAAAAAAAAAAAGACACGATAAGAATGTAAATAAGAATAAAAGGAAACCAGACGTGAGCTTCTTAAGGCGTGACAGGGAAGCTTCTTTCTCGCTTCCTCGCGCCCTACGAGTTACGCTAGCAGTGGCACCAATGTTTATTCTGGGTTTCACCAGACTCCCATACTCTCAGAAAACACAAATGAAAGCAAACAGAAGATTGTGCCTTTTTAGACGTCTTATGTGTCTGGTGTTTAGCTTCGTATTCACTCTTTACACCCCAAATCACTTCCATAATAAAATTTAAAAAAAAGCTCAGCTCCTTTAGGAGCAATAGTCACTTTCCCCTTGTACGCTGTGAATGAAGGTGCCCGTGGTTATTTGTTCTTTTATCAAAACGTACACGTTTCAAGAACAAACACTCCGTAATTGTTCTTCTCTGACAAATTTCAAAGCCTGTAAAAACTACATCTCGAGTAGGGTTTGAGATATGCGCAAACTAGGGCTGGGCATTTGATCGATTAACCTACCGATTAATCGATTAATGCTTTAATCGCGATTAATTTTTTTAACCGGTTAATCGGTAATATTTTAACGAACCAAAATAAAGTAAAAAGTAAACGCTTTCACCACGCAGACGTGGACGAGAACACCTCTATGAAGGGCAAACAAACTTTAGGTCAGAATTTAGCCTAAAGTAAACTGTAGGGGGAAGATTTCTAACTCCTGACAAGGTGCAGAAGGTTACACGTCTCCCGGCCACTTCAATAGCGTTTGAGTGTCCGTTTAGCGCAACAGAGAGAGACTATAGTGTGAACAATCAAAGGAGGTCGCTCTTGCCGGATAATATCACCGAACCTTTTGCCTCATGCAGCTGAAGTAATAATGTGTCAGTGCCTTCAAACTGTTCTTAACTACACATCAAGGTTGATTCATAATAAAACTTATGTATTAGGCCCTTTACCTCATGTTCAGCAAGGGCAAAAACAGAAAACAAATATTAATTTCTGACTTTTTAAAAATAGTATGCATGGAAATTAACGAGACCGATTAATCGATTAAAGGGTGGCGATTAATCGGGTTAAAGCTTTTAATCGATGCCCAGCCGCAAACCTTGGTTCTTTTTCTCGATGTGTGCGAGTGCATACCAACTCAACTCTCTGACGTCTCGATACTCCGGTGGCGCTACTGTCGAGACTGCGCATGCGCAGATGCCTCGCTTCAGGCAATTTCGGTTTCTGCGCATGCCCGGAGCCCACACCCGGTGTGGGCAAACGCGGGCTTGTTTGTAAACAGTGCACGTTGGTCCATAGGCCTGAATACATAATTTTTTTTAGCAGTCCCGACAGCAGCGCACCTGGCGAACTAGTTAGAATATTTTTAGGTCGCGTTCCGATTGCGCGTCATTACGCTCCCCTATACGTTGCTCACTGACGCTATGATAGAAAACAAAAGAAACAAAACAGCTGAAAAGAACGCATTTTTGGCGTTTTGATAAGACGCCGAGCCCGCAAGCTGCATAATTACCCCTTCCTTATCTTTAGACGCTCTGTTAGCGCGCAGACAGACGCTGACAGACGCTGACAGACGCTTGTGTTCGAACGTGGCTCGTGCATTACGGACGATACAGCGCCACCTTTATGGTCGTGTCTAGCAGACGCTACAGCGTGGCCATTGTTCGCGTCTTTAGACATTGCCTCCTATATACTGACAATTCCTGGCAGATCGCCACGAGAAATGGCCGCCGAAATGGAAAAGGGGGAGCGGCAGACACCGGATGAGAGGAGAGCCACGTGATTGGCGCCCCGCTGCGGCGAGACGCCTAAGCACACTTCTCCCGAGCGTACATGTGTGTTTCGTGTACTCGCCGCTGCAAAAGCTGTGGGCTGACGTCTAGATTCCCCGAGAAATAGCTCTTTGGTGCTCTGTGCTACCAGATCTCGCGCTTCAAATCTGCGACCGGGCACTCTATAACTCCGTCGTCGAACTGCCAGGCTTTATGAGTATAGAGGAGGCTATGCTTGAGGACGTGCTCGCGCCCCTGGCCGATAAAACAGGCCTATTGTACCCCTTGCTGAAGCCAAAGCACGGGTTGCGTGTGCTTTTGTACTGGGTCAGCTTATCATTCTCATGGCGAATTCCACTGGTCGTTTTGGAGCGAGCCGGGATCGACTTTTCTGGAGCGGCGGCGTGACCCCGTTCGGATCGTGTGCTCCAGTCCGGATCTGGTCAACTGATCCCGGCGCGTTCCAAAACGCCCAGTAGAATTCGCCATCAGAAATGGGGGATGTCGAGGGGTACACCCCTTGTCCCATATGTAACACCCCAATACTACATTTCGACGTTCAGTCCCCTGACGTCGAGATGGTGATACCAACTTTTACTGGCGGCTTGATAGCTGTCGGATATAACGTACTAAATCGCTAATGTGCGTACCAAAGGCTACAAGAAACAAGCAAGAAAACACTGAGGTTTTGCAGCAGGGCGAAAAAAACCTTGATTGTTTTACTGTAGCCTTTAATGCGTACATTAGCTATTTCAAGGAAGTTGTACCACTCGACTATCAAGCCTCTCATGGAAATTGGTATAGTCGGTTCGACGTCGACGAACTGAACGTCGAATTGTTGTTTTGGGTTGTTACATATGGGACAAGGGGTGTACCCCCCTACACCCCCTGTTTCTGAGAGTGATGGCCTAGCATCGCAGGCGCGACCACCACCGACGTTTTTCAGCAGACAAAACTGAAAGAGCTTTCACGGTGACAGGAGCACCAATACCGAGAAACACGCTATGTTTAGGCAAGTTATCGACGCCTCCACAAAGAAATAAGACACGTCGACACAAAGATGTGTCTGACCATATATGGCACGTTTGCGAAGAGCACTTGTTTGTTACTCAAATGAGGTGAGGCCATTGTGCTTAATCTAGTTCCAACATTGGTTGGTGGAGCTTGGAAGCCATGTTGTCGTGCCACTTTTACGTCCCATGAGAGAGGCATCCTCCTGTTGTGGGGTGGCCCAAAAGCCGACCTTATTGGGAGCAGAGCATACAACGGGTGTGTCCAGTTTAGAAAGAAAGAACAGCCCATAGCCGGAGTCACACTGCTTATACATCATACTAAAGACAGCCTGCATACACTTTCGAACGCGAGTCACAGCGAGATATGCTCTTCGAATGTCGCATGGCAATGAGTTCAAGCAGAAAACATGGCAGGCGGCATTCGAACCACCGATATTGCGGTGACTCGTGTTTGCAGACTGTCTTTTGAATAATATTTGAGCAGTTTTACCCCTCGCGTTCGTCTCAGTCTACTCTTATGGGGTACCGAAGGCATATTTGAGATAAAACTAGTGAATATAGAGAACTGCCTGCACAAACGCAGTATTCATACACCTAGACACCAACCAGACTGAGACCAACCTGTCGAAGGAACGCGGTACAAGGTTTTATTGCCTATTTCAACGCGTAGCGTCGAAGAAAAGCTGGCTTCGTTTGCGTGACGCGAAAATCCTGATGGGTGGATAGGTTCATGACGTAACAGCCACATGACTTCGCGCGGGAATTTAACCTACAACGCTCTCGCGAAACATGACGTCACGCGTCGAATAAAGTGATTAAGAAACATGACACGTAACGCGAATTAAAGGTCGCCGCACGTACCAAGTGATTTCACTTTATAAGGCAATTAATTTGCCTTAAAGAAAAATTTTTAAGAATTTCAGGCGGGATTCGAACCTTACGAACCATCGGTTGCGAGTCAGACACGCTACTGACTAGAAGATGTCCGCCGTACTTCCCGCTCACTGACAGGAAGAGCACGAGAAGCGAATGAGAAAGCGACGCGAACGGGGCCCGATAATACTATCGCAAGTGTCCTCCATGTTTTTGTTATGCCTCTGCCTGTAATATTATCAAAGAAGCTTAAGCCTGAAATGTCCGCACAGCACAGGAAGAACAATCCGTTAAAAATTAAAATGGCTAGAATTCGCAAACAAACCTTGCATTCTTTTTTTTTTTTTTTTTTTTGACGCACGGCTACGCACGCGATATGCCGCGTCTGATGACTTTACGAACGGGAGCACGAAGTGGCAACGAGAGCAGCTCAGTCCTACCCTCAAAAAGAAGCGGCTGCGCGAAATATAACACCTCCTCACTGCGAACCCCCCCGCGGAACTATATTTGCACGGCGCTGCGAGCCGGCCGGTGGACGGAACAAACAGGATCGTTGCAAACGGGACAAAGCCCCGCCATATTAAAAAAAAAAAAAGAAAAAAAGAAAGAGCGCGAGGGAGAGAGAAAAGACTACATCATCAGCCCATCATCTCTCCCACACACAACGCCTTCCAAGACGTAAAAGAAGCACACACGCAAGGCGCCTTTCTCGCATTCCCCTCGTTACCCCATTTTTCTGGCACGGCTCGGCGCTAAACAAGACAGTCCCGTCTGTTCCCGTGCCTCTCTATGGGTGGCCGCCACCGCTCACGCACTTCCTTCGCCGCCGACGCCAACGGCAGCAACATCCGCGAGAGCGTATATACATATCCACAACGCCACCTCTGTGTTTTGTCCACCGAGTCCACAACGACTTCGTCGTGACTCGCACTACTCGCATGCTCCCACCGCAATCTCGAACCGCACCGGCGACGGCGAGGAACACGCCAGGTTTTCGTTGGGGTCGCGCGGCAAACACGCAATGCGCGACAAAGAAGGGCCCTACTTTGATTGGCAGGAGCCGTGCTTGTATTTTGTTAGGTGGGGGAGGGGGGAATCTCGATATCTCCTGGCTCGTCCGCCATGCCGTTCGTCATTACGCTGTACATATCGCCGCTGCCGTTGGCTTTTGTCGAGCACGCCGAGTGATTCTTGTAAAACGACCGCGTCCTGCCCCGGCCGTCATCTATCAATGTCACGACGCCGAACAGACGCTGGGAACCTAAAGAAAAAAAAAAGAAAAAAAGAAAAACTCCCACGCTTTCGGTTGTAGACTCCGCGATACCTCCGGATGGACCGGAGCCAGAGGTGGAAGCTGGGTGGACCAATAGGATTTCAGATTGCGCCGCATCATGACGTGCTTCTCAAGTGGAAGAACCAATGAACTGTCGGGTGCGTGTCAGGTCACAGGCCCCTGAGCCAATCACAAGTGCCGCGTGGTTTTACTTCGCTCCATGGCAGAGCGAAGTACGGCAGGCGAGGAGACCCGACAGGCAGCTGAGCTTATGCATGGAGAGCTCCGGTCTTATTACCGATGTAATGCTGGGATCGCGGCAGGTTTGACACGACGCGAGAAGCGGTCCCGCGCTTGTCGTCGTTACCGCCGCCAATCTTTTCTGGTGTGTGTGCGTGTTGTGGGATGGAGCTACTTATTGCAAATGTGGAAGGTTCGTGCTCCATAAAGGTCCGGGACAAAATGGTCCCAAGTGAACTTCCCTATACCGTCCCCCCTCTCCACAAACACACACACACACATACGCGGCACACAAACACGTATGCATGCATGCAAACAAACCACGATTTTTTTTTAGCAACGAATTTTTCTTTATTATTTGTTTACATCTTTTAAAGCTTGAAATCTCGCACCAAGAAATACTTTAATATTTGTCCTGCAGAAACAAGAAGCAGTAATTTGATTAACGGTCATATGGTTAAGTCATCCTTTTCATATGTGCCCGCAATTCTGTACAAACACGTAATGGGTTTCGGTGCGCGAATAGCGTGACTTGAAGTGGCGCGTGCTGCAGAGGTTGTCCTGGGAATGGGAACCGATCAAATTCAGGTCGAAGCCGCCAACAAAAGGCTATTCAATTACACCCGAAAACATCAGGTATTGAACGGCGTTCCACTTTTGTTTCCAATTTTGATTCATCGTTAGTTTCCTAAGTGTGTGATATTGTCACGTCAAGATGCTCACGAATATTTTTAAAGGGTCAATCCAGCGTCGAGAATATATGTATTGAGGTTTAACTTTATTGAATACTTTCTAAATATTTGTTGTGTTGTGAACAATACATCATGCAAAAAAGAAAGAGAAAGAGAGAGAAAAAAGAGGCCGAGGCAAAGAGTGGGTCAGTAAGAGCTCATATATTAGCAAGATGTGGAGTGAAATGAAAACATGCAAAACGAAATCAGGAATAGGTTATTCCACCTACTCCCAGAGCCGTATATACAGAGAGTTTGGACAATGGGAAAAGCGGGCAGAGTCAGGGCGTGCACCACACGCAAATAGAGGGCTGGGCATGCTCTCTTGGCCAACCAGAAGCCGAAAATATTCCCCTAGCGGTGGCAGCGAGAAATACTTTTAATAAGTGGGTTAGAGCTTTATGTAGTAACTTTTCATGGTTGACAATATGGTGCACGTGATGTCTCGATTATGATCGTGCGAAAAGATAAAGAAAAAAAAAAAACGAATGTGACGCTCGAATGCTGTTTTGTTCGGACGAAGACCGACCGCTCGGACGGCAGATGCCGTGATTACGGGCCGTGATTGAAACACCACGTGCATTATATTTTCAGTCACCTAGAGTTACTCCGACGCACTTATTAGTTTTGTTTCTCGCGACCGCCGCCAGGGTATTATTATTCGCGGCTTCTGGTTGGCATCACTCGAGTTTGTGAACGCGCCCTGGAACACGCCCAGCGCGCTTTCGGCCAATGGCACCCTCCTGATTTGCCTCCTATACTTCCCAATGAATGGCCACACTCTTTCTATAGACCTTTTCATTTTAGTAGTTGCCACACCGGCGGATAGAGGGCGCTGACGCACTCGGCGCCATTAGGTTGCTTCAATTTGGTTGGTTTCGGTTTCAAAGGGAACGCAGCTATGTTGCTGTTTTACGTTGTTTTTGGTTTACTTTTGCGATACGTTCATTTTTCTTGTACCGCAGAACCAATGAAACTTTGGTATTGAGCCACTTTGAGGACTACGAGGTGTATTTTAGCCTAAATTGCGTAATTTTTTTTACCATCTCCTTTGATGTACCTGATTATGGACGGTTGCAAAACGCCTGACTGAGGTACAGGGAAGATTACCATCGCCTATGGTCGTATTCAATGGCACCAGTTTTCAGAAAAAACAAAGTGATGACGAGACTAACACGGGAATGTAAAGAAGCATATCAACAGCTTGGTTAGCAATGTGCTGAATCGGTCAGAACAGATGAACTCGCGAGTTTACTACTCACTGTTTGGTTTTCGAGGGCACCCAAACTTTAGTGAACTTTGCTTACTAAAAACGTATTGTGTAATGACGCAGATAATTAATATAAACAAGTAGTAAACAAGTGTTTTTCCCTAAAAATGTTTTAAGTGTTTTTTTTCTTCTGTTTTTGCTGCTTTATATAACAATGTTTTCCAGCATGTAACCCACTTTTTTGTTTGTTCCTTTATATGTTTCTTCAGCAGTTACACCCACCTTGTGTAATGCCAGCAATGGCCTTCAAGGTTTTAATAAATGATGATGATGATGATGAATAAATGATGAATATCTTCTCGGACTCTTTTTTTTTTTTTTTTGAATTCAGTACTTGAGCACGTTTTGACAGGCCGAGTAGGAAACTTCTTAAATTATCAACCCTGCTAAAGTACTCATAAGCAGCATCTCGTGATATTGGCCCTAGGAAATAAATTATTGTTATATGAACATTTGCTTACTCAAGATATAAGTGGCGGGCCCGCCCAATTCAATCTGGCATTTGTCTTCCGAAAATCTGGCCAAATAAAATTAAAGGGCGCAGGAAGAGAAATACCTCGGAGCGTTTTGCTGAATTCTAGCGCTAGGCTCCACTTCACGGACCTGTGTGAACAAATATTTATTTGTTTGTGAACAGATTGGCTTTGTAAATTTCGGCGTCGCCAGCCACCAAAAGTAAACTTCTATTCGCCATCGACAATCCTGGACTCAAGTGATTGTCTTGCAGACGGCTCTTTTTTTTTTCTTTTTCGGCGTCAAATATTGCGGATTCCAGATACTGACAAAAAAATAAAACAACGTACGCAAAAAAAAAAAAAAAGTCGTCATTATTGTTCATGCGTTGAACCCAAACCGCGTTTTGGATTTGCAAATAGAAACAAACGACGTTATTTCTTAGTGCACTTCTTTTCTAAAACTCGCTACTTTTAAGTGCCTGTGTCAGTTTCTTACGCGGGAAGTCCCAATCTTTGTGTTAATATAAATGAAGTGGGTTGAACTGTTTTTTTAAATATAATCAATAAATCACTTAGATGACTGTCGAAATGGGAGCGAGCACGGTATACAATTATTGAAAACCTCCTACACATGTAGGTGTGATATTATGAACAAACAAATCGCCTGATGTTGATGTACCATTCTAGCCTCAGATAAAATACAAGTTAATTGTTCGTTGTTCATCTCCTCCGCAAGTTTCCTCACATAATAAAACGAAACTGTTTTCAATATACTATGATTGCAAAGAGGATACTTTCGGGAAATACAGATAATCTCCTTGCGCTGACTATTCTTGACGCCTTCCGATCCTCAATGCGCGATATAAATATACGCGCTTCTTACTGAGAATGTTTCGCCACTATTAGTAAACAAACATCAGTTGTCACAAGGACATCTGAGCCCTCGAGATGTCTTAATCGTCGAGTAGACGTATCGGACTACAGTTTCCGAGGTAAGGCAAGAAAGAGCGGCGAAACGCGACGAAAAACATGAATACAGCGTGTCCTCCAAGGCGCAGAAGGGAGAGCGGAGTAGCAAGTTGAAGCAACCTAATGGCTGCCGCGTCACGTGATTTCAAGATGGCAGCGCCCATGCTCAGGAGGGTGAAAAGGTCTATATACGGCTGTTCCTTTTCCCTCAAAACTGACACACGAAAGACCGAAGCCCAAAGTGTATGCGATTGTTCGCCAATGTTTCAAAGTGTCTCGATAGACGCATAAATGTGTATCAGTGGCCCAATTTTTTAATAATATCAAGCGAGCGTCGACCGCCGGGACGACCAGTGCCGTGCCACGGAGGCGTGCGGCGATACGGGAGAGATTCAGCGCGTGCGCACAAAGCCCTTTTTGGTGGGCCAGCGTCCTCTGCCAGGCTATTCCGTTGCTGGCACGCAGTCCCTGCTCGATAGCAAGGGAGGGCAAGGCGCTTGCAATGTCGAGGTGCATCGCCGATACGCCCCTCCTCTATAGTAATGCGTTCACAATTCTATTGACGTTAGCCTGTGTAAACCCGACTGGTGTTGTGTTTACACACTGTTGTGTGTAAACCCGACTGTGTGACCACCCGGCTACATATAGGCTAGATGACGACAACAACAACGCAGTTGATAATACAAAACACCAAGCGGAAACCCTGATAATCCGTTTCACTTTGTGTTGCACCGCAGCCGATGCTACGAGCCATCTTGGCCAGTCTATCGCTCAAAGTGTGTCACGTGGCCTTCCCGTTGGGTACAACTGCACGGTGAAGCACGATGTCACGTGGCAGGGTGAAAGCACTGGATTGGTTTTGATGGCTCGTAGCATTGGCTGCGGTATATAGCTAAATGCATCGTTGCATTCAGTTTGACGCGTCACCATATTTTTCATTTTTGTTGGTGTTCACAAAAGTAAACGCAAACATGAAATAAAAAAAATAAAAAAATTAAAACTCGAGATGACGCGCGGTTTATGCCACTCCTGAGCAGTATCACGCAAGCAAGCGCTATCCAGATCTTTGCTTAAAGGCGGTTAGCTATGCCAGCAGATAATGAACAGGGGCTGTGTGCGGTCAACGGAATTGTCTAGCAGACGACGCTCGCACCGGAGAGAGCTTTGTGCGCACGCGCCTAATCTCTCCCGTGACGCAGCAATTCTCCGCGGCACAGCGCTGGACGCGTCCCGGCGGTCGACGCCGGCGTGATATTATTAAAAATATTTGGCCCACTGTACACTGCTCCCATACTTCGGTTGCGCTAGACAGCATCGCACCATACCTATAGTTGGTCATTACTACTTGTTCTTTCCTAGAAAAAACAAATTTGGAGGTTTCGAAATGTATGCAGCAGAATGCAGTCTCTCCGTCAACAAAGCCAGTACTATGACCGCTGATGTGCTGTAAATGTAAATCACGTAAATAAGAAACAAAAAAAAAAAAAAAAAACTCGGTCGATGCTATCTTGAACGTTCTCGCGTGGGGAGTGCTCATGCTTCAGACGCTCGTCCAAGGAAACGAACATATATACGCGTGCTGAGTATGGCGTTTACACACCGGGCCGTGAATCTGCGAACATTGGAGAGGTCCGCAAGGCTTCATCCTTTACGTCCTGAACCAGTTCTTCGATCAGGATGGCAATTCATCGCGCAGTCACGCCTGGACAGGCACAATAGCGACTCGGGATAACGACCTGGGCACGAGCACGTCAGGCCAGGACTGACGCGAACACGCTCTGTTTGCCGCTCAAAGGTCGCGCGACGTTCGTGACGGACGTCGTTAGCTGCCACGCTGCTCGCAGCCGAGATCCGGACGCGGCGGCGGACCGGGCACCGAGGCGAGGGTTACGGGGACAAGGGCGTGGTCGCGACACACCGCTGCAAGGAGCCGCGCTGGGCTTCCGAAAAGTAAAACATGAAGGGGCTTTACAGAAAAGCGCAAAGCTCATCGCAGCGTTTTTTTTTTTCTGGGCGTGCGGGCATTGCGAGACTGTAATCCAACAGAGTTCACTTTCGCACTGCATGGTGGTTTTTCCCCTTGGATCGGTGGATGCATGGTGGCTGTTCCCTTTCGATTGAGCGGTGGTAAGCGCCACCTAGTTATTTATTGCCATAAAAGGCTGGATTTCATGCGAAAAACGTTACGCTGCGGAGTGTAAACAAACACTGCAGAGTTTTAGTATTGAGTAGAGGTCTCCTGCGTTGAAGCTTTGAACAAACGGTGGCGTCCTCATTCTGGGTACTACAAGCTCATCTGATTGGGCTTACTATAGCAAACGCAAGCGTTGTGCGTTTGCTTTAGCTTCGCAAGCTGCACGCTGCGCATGCGCGGAGCCCAAACCGCGGTCTTGAATTGGCTATGAGGACGAGGAGCTTGAGCAGCGTGGAGAACGCAACGCTAGCGGAAACGCAGATCGCTTGCATTTGCTCCTATACGCAATGCTAAAACTCTCTACTAAAACCCACTGCTTTTACATGCAGGCCTTGACAACGTGAAATATGCGTAGCCCAACAGCAGTCAATGCATTAACATATGTAGCATATATAAGACATATTTCGTCACGACTGGTCAT
This sequence comes from Ixodes scapularis, assembly GCF_016920785.2. Taxonomy (NCBI): domain Eukaryota; kingdom Metazoa; phylum Arthropoda; class Arachnida; order Ixodida; family Ixodidae; genus Ixodes; species Ixodes scapularis. Next base: position 32,939,913 of record NW_024609857.1, read on the forward strand.
ACTTAATCATAACTAATAATAATTGCTCATTAATCGAGCGGCGGGAGGAGCGGGACTCGAACCCCGGACCGTGCGTGCGACCGTAGGCGAACGCGGCTGACTTCGTTACGCGGTGGACCACGACGCACCCGCAGATAGCGCGGCGGGCATGCCCTCGGATGAAGCAGAACCCATGGAAACTTCTGGTTAAAGCCTCGCACTCCTGACGTAGTCCAATAAATGTGCAACTTGTCTTTATTATTCTGATAAACTTTCGGGGAGCTCACGAATGAATAGCGCGTGCAACGCATTGAAAAAAAACCCAAAGCTCCCCGTAAACAAGCAAAAACAAATTATAAATACGCGAAGCACGCACGACACACTCTATGCTGCACGGATTTATCAGAAGGATCGAAACAAGTTTAACGTGTATCATCTAGCCCTCAGTGGTTTACTCAGTGCCATGAAAAAATAAATAAGCTACGAGAACATTATTTTGTTTCCGTTGATGGACTCGAAGCAGCTGTCCAGGCGTGGGAGTGATGTACGAAGTGGTTTCAGCAGGGCATGAAAGACCGTCACATACATATGCGGTGCAACTGCATTCAGCCCTAGGGGGACGTATGTTGTGGAGATGGACATATCTACCGACCTCTAAGTAGCCGCTATCTACAGAAATAAATAAATAAATAACAAAATCTCAGGGCGCAAGTGAGCTGGTGACAATTCATAATCGTAGAAATACCCGCGACTGCGATGACGACAGAAAGACGACAGAAAGAAGGAAATAAGTCTCGAAACTTCTTCTTGTCGTTTTTCTGTGGTCACCGCAGTCTCGGGCGATTCGACAGTTGAAAATAAATTAATAAGGTGTAAATCATATGGTACTCCCCCCTTAATATTACGAATATTTTATTGTATTTATATTGTTTTTCATTAGTGCTGCTGTGTGCGTGTGTGCGCGTGTGTGAAGGGGGGAGGGGGGTAAACGTGCTTGTCAAGCAAGAACCGACTTGCTTTATTCTCTACCTACCGTCTCCGAGAGACGAGGAAGAAATCATTGGAATTTGAATTTAGACACGTTCATCCGCGTAGGCTCCCCATTGTCGGGAACTCCCGTGATACCGGGGTACGAATTTGGTATCGCAGAGAGCACATGCAGCCGAAATTCAAGGGGCACCCCAGGAGCAGAGCGAGACGTCCTCCACCCCATGTCGCGCCTCAGCTTCCTTACGGTCGAAAACCTGTTCCGGCCTGGAAGTGCACGAGCAGCAAAGGCAGACGGGAGACCTGCGCAAAGCCGAAGCGCAAACCGTGGCGTGAATGGATTCCAGAGGGAGGGCAACCTTTGAGGCGGTCCTTCCTGGGCAGTTCTAAATCCGGAACCCAGGAAATGGCAGCCAGGGAAAACATGCCACCCTGAGCAAGCAGCGCAAAGTTTGCTCACGGGCGAGCGGGTTCGCCCAGCGGCTAAACAGGTTTGCCGACCTGAGCCGTTCAAACAATGGAAGCGGAACTAAGACCCCCTTCACCTTGAACTTGAAACTCAATACGTAACCTCCGTGTTTCCAACGTCGAGGTATAGGCCAGGCGCACACAGATATTTCATCAAAATACATGTGCCCAGTATGGTGACCCCTTATTCTTAATGAAGAAGGCTCCGACGGCACTTTCGGTGAAGTTGTAAAGGGGTTAAAAGGAACGCCTTCGCATTCGCGCGACACGCTCAGGTTTTTCGAGCAAATCGTTCTCGGCCGTTTTTACACGTACATGTATACTATAGTACACACGCACGCACGCACACACAAATATACACACACACACACACACACACACACACACACACACACACACACATATATATATATATATATATATATATATATATATATATATATATATATATATATATATATATATATATATATATATATATATATATATATATATATATATATATATATATATATAAAATCTTCGCACAAGCGATCTTATTGCGTTTCGCCGTGACACAACCGGATAGAAAATAAGACCCTGCGTTTTTGTGGCTGCTCTCACAGCCCTAAAGCCGCCGTCACATTGCTACTGCATCGTACAAAAAACAGTTGGCAGGCACAGGGCCTGTTTCTTCCTCGTACGGCGATCCTGGGGGGGTTCAGGTGTTCGGACACCCCCCTTGGCTACGCGTCTGGTTCTGAGGGTTGGATTCTTCGTCGGTGTCCGTGACCTCACTCTTTTTTTTCATCTTCATTAAACATATATCACCCCTCACATATTCCCTTTAAAAAAAACGAGTCCCCGATATTTCGTTGTGTTCTTCGCTAGTCTCGTAGCCTTTTTATACCCCCTTCCCACTCCGTATCTTCCATAGTCAAAGTCATTGTCCTCACTACTTTTCTTTTTTTTGTATTCTAGAGGAGATCGTTTCAGAGACACGCCAACAACGACCCTATTTTTTTACGTTCACGCCACTTGCTTCTCAAGCCAAATACTCTTAACGCACCACACACGTACAAAAAAAAACACAAAAAAATCAAGACCGACACAATACACACACGCCTTGAAACACCGATATTTCGGGCAAGACAAAGGCAAAAACTGCAGCTCCCGAAGGACCAGCCCCTTCCTCGAGATTACAATAGTCAGAACTCGGTCAGGGGTAAAAAACAAAAACGTAATACGAATCCTAGAAAGAAGACGCGACCTCGCGCGAGCCGGACAAGCGCGCGTGCGCGGGAGTGCTTGCTTACCTATGCCTACCTGTAATGCGGGTCGCACCGTCTCTCTTCGTAATATTTTTTTTTCACGATATGTTTGTTTTCTTTTTGCCTCCCTGCAGCCTCCGGCACTACGAACACTCAGACTCAGGACAGAGTCTACGCGACATGACCAAAAGCAGCCATTCTATACTCCATTTCCGGCTACGTGCGACCTGTTATCTTCTCGACCAGCGCCGCTTATTTCTTCTTTTTTAAAGTGTGCGATAAAGCAGGCGAGGTATACGGTTATACGTAGAGCGTTGTCGCGGAAGAGGAGCCGGTGAAGAATGCCGTATGTTTATACTGCCGCCGAGTCGCGCGGGGAGGTGGCCGACTGTCGCGGCGGTCTGGACGAGAGAACCGAATAAAAGAGACAAAATAACAGGTTCGACATCGGATGGCCCGACCGAGCATTGCACCGAGAGAAGGCCCGTCCCTCGCTCGCTCGTCGACGCGACCGTATACTTCCTCGAGGAAGTGCCGGGGCCAAGGCCAGGATTAGTGATAACGGGATCTATTTAGTTTATTGTTGTTATTTCATGCAGCAAATATTGACCGCGTTTTCAGTGAAGTTCGTGTGGGCGGAAAAGGGACGGGGTTATCCCTCTCCCAATCGTCTCTAGCTCTCTCTCAAGCAGACTTGTACACGTTACTGAAAAATAGTAAGGAATTACATTTACAATTACTCGAGGCTAAATTGTAATTTATTACAATTACAATTACCCTCCCATGAAAGTAACTGACCGTTACCCGAAAAAGTAATCCGTTACTTTCGTGCGTTACTTTTAACATTATTGTCCTCAAGTGAGAAACAAAGGGAAGAGGGTAATTCAAGTTCTTATTGTTGCCACTTGTTCCATTTAATGACCTTGAGTATTTTGAGCAACAGCTGGCTCTCGAAAGTCTCGTCAGACATTTTGCGTTATTTCTTACTCAATATGTCGACTGCTACGCTGAACACCATTTGAGCTGAGGCACTGGATGGGAGTGCCATATTGTTCCTCACGAATGCTTCATGCTTTGCATTGAGCTTTTTCAGCGAAGCAAGGGAAGTACTATTTACCTCGAATGTAGAGCAAAGCTTCGTCGTTGCAGCCGTTGCTATGCTATTCGAGAGATTTAGTAGATCCTTCCGATACCTCTGATACCCGCGATGACGGTACCCGATAACGATATGATGCATACGCAAAGACGACGGCGAAGTATCGGATATCATTATCGGAGTCATCGGACCGATCTACTAAAATTCTCCATTGTCTAAATCGCGAAGCTGTAGAAGTCATCAACAGCAAAACATAGTTGTAACAGTAAGGGGATAAATAAATAATAAAAAAGGTTTGGCTTGATATTCTTCTTCCTTTGGTTCTGAACAGTTCGAGCCTCACTTGAGACGTTGGTGGAGAAAAAAAAGTTTCCAGTATATAAATGTAAGTAATAAAAAAAAAAGAAGGACACTCATAACAACAATTAATTAGAGCGTCGGTTAAAACAAGGAAATGTAAACGCACATTTGCCGTGTGTACCTTTCTCGGTGCCGTTCAAAAACGCACGGAGCACGGACCGACTGCAGTTTACTCCGGTGTTCTCCAGATGGACGTCCGCTGATGCCACGGGCAGCGAAGGGCAGAGTACTAAGTAAGCCGCGCTATGGCCCCACTCACGAGCTTCACTCTCTCCTCAAGCCCAGAATATCAAGTCTACGTCAGCCACCATTATGTTTTATTTGCAAAAATATCTGCTTGAGATAAGATGCGTCCTGCTGGGGTAAAACAGGAAGAAGAAAGGAAGCCTATTATACCATTTTATAAGTGCTCGCAAAAAGCTGACTCACAAAAAGGGTAAGGTAGACGGAGCATTGTCTCGTGTTGTGACATTATGAAAATGGTCCTAGAAGACATTGTTAATTCTTTTCAGTGCACTTACTGCCTCGAGCTTCTCGAAGAGGCGCACAATCACTTGGTGTCCTCCTCTCCCCGTCTTCGATCGCAAAGAAAAAACAAAGGAACTAAGAAAAACCAGAAATGACTTGCCCCCCCCCCCCTTTTCTTTTTTTTTTTTTTTTTTTTGTAGAATTGTTCATTTGGATTTTTGACATTGATGTTAGGGTCTAAACAAAAAAATAGATTCAGGGGCTTGGTGTTGCAAAAAAAGGGTTTGCGGAACTGAAGAGTGCCAAGCCTCTCTTTGCGCTGGTCGATTTGCGTGACAGTGTCACTGCGCTCAAATTTACAAAAATGAAAAAAAAAAAAAATCTTTATTTAGAATTATGGGGGGGGGGGGGGGGGGTTGGTTCTGACCAAAAAAAAAAAATGTAACGGATTACAAGGAATCCGTTACGTAAAAAATGTAAGGGAATTACTTTAAAATTACTCTAGAAATTATGTAATTATTCCGTTACTAAATTACTGATAAATGTAAGGGATTACAAGTAATTTCGTTACTTGTAACGGATTACGTACAAGTCTGCTCTCAAGACGCCATTTTTGAGCGAAGGCGCCGGCGAGGACGAACATTTTGAACAATGAAGCACGGTACTTTTTTGAATGCAAGGGCTTTAGTTTGCAGACGTGGGAGTCTACGGAGAGGGAGGCTTGCTGGCCAGATTATTCTGCGGGTCATTGTGATCCGTCGTCGTATGTGAGTCTACATCTATGATTTGCCTGCAATGAAGTAGCGTAGACCTTTTGTGACGGACGCGCTATCTTAAGTAGTGGCTCCAATCTATGCAGAGAAGCCATTTTGCGGACGATGAGCTTTAGTTATTTATCGTGCCTGCCAGGAAGGACATATTTATTTTTGTGGGTTTGTCGCCCGTAGGAGAATTTATTCGCGGGGAAATCTTTACACAGATGGGTAATTACTAATTACTCAACGAAGTCGACGACCGATTCTATGTTCGACTCGACAGTCGCACTAGAGCCTAAAAAAATAACGAGATATGTTACATTTCTTGCTTCTTTGTTATGATACGAAGAAAAATTAGGCACCTCTTTTTTTAGATGCCACTTTCGAAGAATGCGTTTATTGCTGTTCTCCGTCCTACTGGTACACGCCGAAAATCAGAAGTTTAAGAATTGCACAAGGTAATGTATATGAAGTCGTATAAATATGTAATAAGCAGTAGAGTTTATAATTATAGTGTGTGCAGAGCCTCGCTTAAAATTTTTTATTTTATGCATAGTAATAACTAATGGTTGCGATTTACGATAGAGCCCCGAGAGCGGCTCGGCAGATTCAGATGCGTCTCTGTTGCTCTCAGCATGACAGCGAAATGCTTTACATCAGAGAGCCTGATTGCGGCAAGCTTTTCCTGCAAGCCGCCTTCGAAGATTCGTGAATCATAGAGTCACTAAAACTACGCTTTAGTGTAACGACGCTCCAGCAATGCATGGATGGATGGATGGATGATAACTGCTGTACCCTTTGTAAAGGGCGGCAGGTTGTGCCACCTAGCTTAGAAACTTGGTGCTTCAAATCATGGTTGCCAGTTGTATGAATCTTTCTCTGAAATTCCAGGAAACGCTTTTCTGTCCCTCGGAAACGTTAAAGCAGTCCGCGACAGAGAATAACGACGGGGACTTTTAGCAAACCGTTATCGTGTTACGCGTATACCGCACCACCGCAGGAGCCTTTGAAGATGCGCGCGCCCCGCGGATAACGGTATCACCCAGGACGCGCGCGTAAAAGCGCGCTTCAAAGGCTCCGGTACGGTGCGGTGTGCGGAACGCGGTAACGGTTTGCTAAAGGTCCATATAGTGTTGCCCGAGCTTCCTCAAAACGCATACCTCAAGACAACGTTACTAAAACACTCAGTTGGGAAATTCACCCTTGAAACCTGAACCGCTGGCGTCCATTGAGACCAAACTAAATACGATAACGACGCCACTGTTTGGCGACGGGTTAAAACATGAAAGTTACTTTATATACCTACTGCTTCCCAGAATACCCGAACACCCAGGCTCGAGGCGCCAAGATGGCTGCTCAATCTTTTTTCTTTACTGTGGTCAGTGAGCTTTTAGAAAGCATGTTTTTGCGTAAAAACAAAAAGCAAAAGATTCTTTTTTTTTTTAGGAAGTTTTATTGGAGATTAGTGCAGAATGACAGGATCGTGATGTTTTCATAAGATGTCGGTTTACAATGCTTTGCGACACAATTTTATACAACCATGCCTAACCGCTGATTAGCACGTATAGCGCGTCTTAACCTGGGCGCGTCCTAACTTCGGTGGTGAATCACGGCGCACCCGCTTGGGAGAAAGTGGTTGGCAGCTCCTTCCACTGTATACGCTTCGGCGCCAAAACGGCCGATCAAAGCCAGAATTTCACAGTAACAGCGGACGCTATCGAATGCGATACCGATACTCTGGTGTGGCCGTGCAGTTCCCGGAGTCGCCGCTGCGGGAGTAAAGGCGGCGTTGCGATTGCGTTTAGTTTGGTGCCCGAGTACTGATCGGAGCCACTTTTTTAATCCGTGCTCCTACGTCAGTTTCCCAGCTGAGTATTCAAGTAACGTTGTCTCAAGCTCCCAAAGTCACATTTTAATAGCATCATAGCTATCACCACCTAACGCCCGATCCGCAGCGAGCATCAAAACGACTGTGCACCCTCAAGAAAGCCACGGGGAATAGAGTGCTGATAGACAGCCCTCAGTCACTGTCTGAGGCCTTCCTTCTATGACGGTACACATTGGTCGTACAAAAACTGTCATGCAGACGTGTTCCAAGCATACACATGTATAAAGCAAACACTTGTGTATGGTATGGGCAAGTAGCGCGACTTCGGCGTAAGCGTGCGCGTATTTAGTAGGGAATTGTAGTAGACCGTTTTTCTCCTCCGCTACGGTATCTCCGAAGAAAACGCCGCAGCTGTCCATGCGCGCCGCCAGCCTTGTCTGCATATTTCAAGGTCTTGTGGCGGATTACGGAGCGCTATCCGGGTGCTTAGCGGGCTACGGGAACCGCGGTTAAGAAAATATCGTCTATTCGCAGAAGCGATACACGACCCACCAAAAATCGTTTCCTGGAACTCGGAACTCGACAAGACTCGCTTTCCGCGTCACCGAAAGACGTGCCAACCGGCTGTTACAACAAGAGCCCCCGTGAGTTTTTCTCTCTTTCTCTTTCGACTCCTTTTCTAATTCTGCACCCTTGTACCTCTTTATCCCGAAGAACAAAAACGAAAAAAAGAAAATCATCAGCCGCGTCGTTCATATACCGCCCCCGACAAAACAAAGTAAAAAGAACTAATAACCCTCTACCGTAACGTGCAAGTCGTCGACTTTGCTAGAAGAGACGACGAGCTTTATCCGTTCCAGGAAGGAAGATATGTCGCCTACCAGACGCGGTTTTTTCCCTTTTTTTTTTTTCTTTTATGGCTACTCTGCGTCGCCAGTCCAAGCGAATCTCGTGGCTTTTCTTTTCGCTTCTCGATTTTTGGTCCACGCTAGCTCCATTTGTGTGGGGTACCCGAGCATCATTTACATAACGCGAAATGTCTTTACCGTCGGCGACAGCCCGACAGAGTTTCCCCCAGCGGGTTCGGATGAAACGACTCGCGGAGTCCGGCTGCGCGCGCCACGGAACGACAACTAAGTTTAGATCAACTGCAGCGAACGGACGAGGAAAAAACAAAAGAAAAAAGAAAAGCGTTTGCCGCCAGTAGCATTCCCTCAATCTCGTCTGCGTGTGTGTGTGTGGGTGTGTGTTTGTCCCCGGCTCATTCAGAAGAGCAGCACCCCTGTCTTTGTATGTGGTTTCTTCCTTTTCTTTCTTTTTTTTCGTTGTGGGTGTGCAAAATGTTTTTGGAACGGTAAAATATATATTTCGGGCTACATGGTAGTCATTCGCGTCTGCATGAAGCTTTCTCCATTAGAACTCCTATTCTCTCCGTTTCGCAGGCATAATTTCATTTTGTAAGCGAAATAATAATTTAAAAAATATATGAATGACACGTCGGTGTCTTTAGTTATTTTATTGATACTAAAGTCAATTGGAGGATATAATATTTGATTTCCCAGAAAAGACCACGTTCGTTGAAAAGGGGGAAAGAACGCTGGAACAGGATAGTAAAACAAAATTGCAGCGATGGAGAGGTTGACTCTACGAACTTTACGAAACCCTCCCTTCCAAAAGGAGGAAGAGGCGGACGGTATTGGCAGTCGTGTCTGAAAAATTAAAAACAAAATAAATACCGAATAAATATGCACAAATTATTATACGACCCAAAAGAAATTTTGAATGGATAGTGCACATCTATAATGTCAATGGCCACCAGATGGTGTTTATAACTTTTACCGAGTGACACATAAGTACGAGCACTGCACTTGTGGTCCCTTACAGTACCTCGGTTTAAAACAGCGCGACCAAACATGGACAAAGTAAAGGTACTTTATAGAGATTCTGAATGGCATGTTGACCTCGTGTTTACTTTTTTCTTGTTTTGTCGTGCATTTTTTAAAGCAAGATGCTCTTCAACCAACTAGTTCAAACATACCTTTTAGCAATCTTACAGTACCATTATCATATCGATTAATGCCTAGAACAATAAAACTTTCAACAACAAACAGATTACCCACAGCTGTGACTGCCACAGCCACAAAAGTGGAATTATTATTGCATTTTCTTTCCGCTGCAGGGTTATACCAAGTCGTGCGGGACATATAGTATTCGCTTTTTTTTTTTTTTTATCATAGCCAAAATATTCGAGTGAACGACGCAAACCGTTTCCCAATCGAAGGGGAATAAAGGCTATTGAAAGCCACATTTGGTGGCGCCAGGATTCAAACTCCGGGGCTCCTCCCCTTCGCCAATAAGGCATGCAATGCCCTATAGAGTGACAAGCCAAAACAACCGTCATCAACAATGCCTCAAGCACGTGCCACCATGCCCGCGAAAGGCGTATATATATATACACACATATATATATATCTTTAGCGGGATTTCAATCACTCGTGCTTTCTTCGCGAGCACCTTGCGATAGACCGCAAGCCTGCCACCTTCGCGGCCGTGCTGCACGTGTTTGAAGCTATATTCCGTTTCACCTTAAAGGGGCGGTGCAACAATTTGCGGACTTTGACTAATTAATTGCGGGAATTGATCCCGGCCACATATAAAACGAAGGACCGAAAACTATTCTTTCCTGCTTGCCCTAGTTTTCATTAAAAAAATAAAAGAAATTGGTATCTCTGGCACCCCTCAACTCAACATTGAAGCGGCGCCAGCTTCGCCTGTGACGTCATTCGGAGTGGCGTTGGTTTCCGGTTGGGTGCTTCTGGCTTCCGTTTCCCCAGCGCTCGCCGGCTCGCCAGGCTCGCCGCTCTCCCGCTCTCCCGCCGATTCCCGACCAACATGGCGGCATGGGCGGACGGCCTGAGCGAAGTCGAGTGCAAGATGCTTGCGACGCGGCAGGCAGTCGAAGTCGAGGTGGAGACACCAGGAACAATAACGATACCACGATACTACGGACCACGACCAACGCACTCCGTCGAGCGAGGGAAAGACAAAACGTCCGGGTTGCTCGTGTAGCCGCCGTAGGCGCCTCGGGCGTCGACGGATGACGGCGACGGCAGGTTTTGTTGACTTGCGGTAGATGGCGCCACAAATAATTCATATCCTTTTAGCGGCAATATTAGGCTTTTGAAGCGTTTCTGCATGCCTAAACAACAAGATTTTTTAAACTTAACCTTAAATCAAGCTTACAATTGCCTAACATTATCACTTACAAAAACCACTCCGAATGACGTCACACCACAGGTTCCATTTGTGGCCACCATGTGGCCGCAGGTTGGGAAAAAAAGCGTTTCTTATTTTACGATTACGCAGCGAAATAGAGGTATTTTGAGGTATGGTGGCACTTTTTCTCTTATTTATGCCGAAGTAAACAATATAAAAAATACAAGCTGCACATTCGTTCAGTGTTAAAATCATTGCACCGCCCCTTTAAAGGAGCGATGCAACAATTTTTGTACTTTTCGCCAATACCGCTTAAAACGGATCCCTAACGTTAATGACCTATAAAACACGCGCTCGTTTTTCACCCCACGCAATAGAAGTCCCAGAAAAAAATTAAACAAGAACGAGCAGGTTCACCCCCTCAACTCGCAGCGAGAACAAGCGGCCACGTGATCTGGAGCTGATTATATGCCGCCAGTGTTGATCATAGCCACGCGCTGGGGTTGGCAAAGCGCAGGACACGCGCTGAGTTCCAGACATTGTTATGGCTCGACTGTTGTCGTCGTTGCAGCGATTGGACACGGGTCATTACCCGAATGCTTCTCGAGCTAGCAATTATCACGAGCCCAAGTCGAGTGCCCACGCAATGTTTGGGTCCAATCTATGAACCGCATTCAAATATCGTCACTTGGGTGTACTGCGATCCCCACGTTACGTCATCAAATTTTGCAAAGGAGAGATTGAATGAAAATAATCGCTTTTGTCCTTGAAATTACACCGCGACAAAGGAGTTTCTTGGCCAATGGCGTTGCGTGTGAGTATCCTTGAGTCCGAGGTGTGCCAGTAAGCTCGTGTCAAGTGAAAAACATTCCAATTGAATATCGTTGCACCGCTCCTTTAAGTTGTACCGCAGAGAAGGCTAGAAGCGCGAGCTCATAGCGTTTGGAGCTGCTTTTAACGCACGAGAGCTTGTGCCGCTGAGATGTGCCCTAGCAAGGAGCTCATGCTTGTAGCCTTTTCTGCGGTACATCATAAGGTGAAACAGAGTATAGTCGGTGTCTGACGTTTCCGTTGCCATTTGCTCCCATTCAATCAGCTACAGGTCATCAATGTCCTTACTTCGAGTATTTCTATCTTTAGAGACCACGAAAGAGATGACGAATACGATCCTTTATATACCAACGCGCGGCTGTGACGTGACACCTCTCAGGTGGTGCTGATGTCGGCGCATGAGCAGACGCGTCGCCCTGCACGAGTCCTGCTTCTGCTCACGCGCGATACCCACACCTGGTGTGGGAATGCGTAGACTCGTTTGTCAACAGCGCGTTGGTAAACTTTAGGAATCTCGGTAAGCTGGTTAATCTTCGATCACAACATATCGGCGGTATGCGGGGGCGTACGACGCCGCCCGGTTCTTCACTCTTGTCTGACTGACTGCGACGCACCATTACGGAGTCATCGTGGGCTTGCTCGTGCGGAAGGCAGTAAGGGGGAAGAGAAACACTCGGACGACAACGGCCGATGCGTCCGCCTTCCGTTTCCAAAGAACCGGGAATCGTCTTAATAGGGACAAAACATTAAAAAGAAAAGAAAAAAAAGAAAAAGAAAAAAGAACACGGCAGCGTTTGATCTTGCGCGGGGAGTCCGAGTCGAGGAGACGTTCCGACCTGTCGACCAAATGGCCCTTACCAAACTGCAGAGGAGAGGACTACGGTAGAATGGACAACGGTGAAACGGCAGACACCGAACAAGTAAGAAGAATATTTCAACTTGTGCGTAAAACGAGAATGAAAAACTATTACCGCTGAACGAAGAAAATAAAAAAATACTAAAAGTCAGTCGGGGCACAAGAGCGATTGGCAAGAAATTCCTCGCGGGTAATATCTGTCTCCTGCGCATTCCTGATGGTGGCGCAAGACATGTCTTGGGTAACTCGATCCCGGCGTTCTTCGGCCTGTATCGGGAAGGCCGCGAACTTGATAAGTCGGGCGAGACAAAGAGTCGAAGGGAAACTAAAGAATATACTGCAGCGGCGGAACAATGTGTCTCTCGTGTCTTTGCTGAAGTGGCGATGTGGGGATAGCGCACGTGCCACCCGTTGGCGCCGAGACAGGGGCACTCGCCCGGGATCACGGTCTTTCGTTGCGGCCGTTCTCTTCTGGCTTGGACGGGGGGAGTCGGATCTTTGGACATTCTAACGTTTCGAAATCCTAGACGTATTCTTCGCGAAATACTCGATGGGCATAATCACTGGAATGAGCAAGCATGAGATGAGCTCGAAGGCACAAAACAACCGAGAAGTCAAACAAGCAGTTTCAGAGAGACGTACGTGTTCCTGTGAATTGCTCTAGCCACAAAAGGGGCATGTAAGCAGTCATCAGCGGTGCTTACGACTACGAGCAAGCTTAAAGGGGCACTACGGCGATTCTTCATAACCCCCAATTTGCTTGAAAATTTGCTAAAAAGACCAAATAAGTTTCTCAAATATTAGGTCAAACTATTTGTTTGTTTTATTCCGAAATTATTTAATTTACAATTTTGGTTCTGATCGTGTTTTTGAAACTGAAAGTCTACTGGCAACAACGAAAAAGTGACGCCGGTAGAAGGCATGGGTTCACTCTTTGCACTGTAGATTTTGTTCCCAACTGAATAAAAGCAGCCTAATGGTGTCAAATAAATTCATTGGAGCTCGCTCGAGTACCCGCGCACCAGCGCGGAACAAATGCTCGATACAGTCTATTTTTTAGACTGCTTGCTCGACTAGCAAGCCTGCCTGCCACTGACGTCACGGCACTGAAAAGTGCGAGTGTATTTGAATGTTGAATTTCGCAACATTTTCATTCGCAGATTTAACCATAACTATTATGAATTTCGCGGTACTAAATAGCATATACTGCAAAGGGTAAACGCCGATTATTAAGAAAGTATAGTTAGTTGGTGTAGCTCAAAAAATCGCCGGAGTACCCCTGTAAGTTGAAGTGAGCCTGGGGATGAAAGAAGACGACAACGATTAGAACTGGGGGGAGAAGAAAGAAGAAGTAAGATAGAATAAACAAGTCTGATAAGCTCCCCCAGTGTGGCAATAATTTGTAGACCCCTACAAATTTGGCGCAGCCGACAGGATCAGCAAAATGTGGGTAACCTTCAACATAGATCCAAGCTCTACTAAAGAAATTGTATTTTTGAGTTACAACGTTCAAGATGATGCCACGACAGATCTTCCTCGACGTATCAGTACACCAGAGTTGGTTGAACTGGTCACACAGAGGGCAAAGAAGTCAACCACGGAACTTCTCAGCTCCAGATCCGTCAAGGTAAACCTGCAACTGTCAGTTTTTGAAGAAATGGTACTACAGCCATGTCGGAGATTATCGGAAGAGACTTCGGTATCTACCTCGAGCACGGCAATGATGCTACAAGCCCTGCAGCTACAGCAACAGCAGATAACCCAGCAAAATGAGCTGATGCAGGCCATCGTATCCTCCATGAAAGAAAAGGAGAAACCTAGATTTGAAGCCGTGAAGCCAGACATGTTTGACGGATATTCATCGAGTCCGGAGGGATGGATTGACTTCTATGAGTATGCTTCAGAGAAGAATTTCTGGAACTCAGAGCAGGACCGCATCAAGAACATGCGCCTCTTTCTGACGGGCGTCGCAAAGAAGTGGTTTGAACTTCGCCTAGTGGACCACCCGGAAGAAAGCTGGAATGATTGGAAGGCAAGTTTTCTCACCAGTTTCAAGAGGAATCCCGTAGATAGATGGGATCAAGCTATCTTCTACAAGTACAAGACAGGTCTGATCCTCGAATATTTTTTTGAGAAGAGAAAGCTGCTTCAACTTGCCGAACCCCACCTGCCAGAGTCGGCAATAATATCATTGATACTTCATGGACTTCCACGTGAAATCCAAAAACAAGTACAAGCTCGAAATCTCAAATCCGTCGAAGATTTGCTTCAGAGCTTGCAAGACATCAACATCTCCAGCAACCCCATTGAAAGAAGTTTTCCACCTCGAGCTGCCGCGTCGATGACGCCAAACTCCAGCCATGCCATAGATAGAAATCTTCAACATAACGCTGTAACGCAGCATACAAAACCAAATGATGCGCGTCAGCAAAGGCGCCCGTGGGAGCAGTCAAGTTACAGCTCTAACCAGAACCAGGCGGTCCGCTTCACGGATGCCGAGGAGCAGTCGGGAGGTTCAGGACAAGAAACAAAAAACGAATAAAGGAGGGTGGTCAGTCTCACCCGAAGATGCCAAACGAGACTGTGTACTTATCTTCGAGCCTCTTACATATCACCGTTGATATTGATGGTCGTAAGACGCGTGCCCTTCTTGATAGCGGCGCCTCAATATCGATCATCAACAAGACGAAAACAGACGTATTGAAGACCTACTTAGGAAAAACAATTCAAGTTCAAAGTTATGATGGCAGAAAGAACCTTTATGAGGAATGGACAAATGTCACCGTCAACTTCGAGGGTCAAAGTATTGAAGTTGTTGCTCTGGTGATTGGTGGAGTGGATTATGACTTCCTACTCTCACGGCCAGACATGAAACGGCTAAAAATGAACATCTACTGGGATGATAAAGTCACAGTCGAAAAGACGGCTGACCGCAGATGTTTGGCCTACAATCCCCTAGGTACTCAGCTGCAGCTTATTACTGCAGCTGAAGACATTCCTAAGTTATACCCTGAATTGTTCAGCATTGGCAGCTACCCTCCGGCTACCCCCGAATCCACGGTGCCCTTCAACATCAGTGACAAGACAGTGGTGCGTAAAAAGCCCTATAACATGACCAGAGAGAAGAAGGTGTGGCTCAAGCAGGAGCTGCAAAACATGCTAGATGCAGACATCATAAGGCCTTCAGTGTCTCCGTTTGCATCACCTATCACTATCGCACCCAAAGAAGACGGGACCTTCAGGCTCTGCACAGACTACCGTGCTTTGAACAAGCAGACTGATCTAATCCCTTTCCCAATGCCACGAATTGAAGCCATCATAGATGAAACAGGAGGTTGCCGATGCTTTTCGCGGATTGACCTGTGCAAAGGATTTTGGCAGGTGCCCTTACAAGAAGAAACCAAGATGTACACAGCGTTTACAACACCCTTTGACCTGTACGAGTATAACCGCCTCCCATTTGGCTGGAAGAATTCCCCTGCGTGGTTTCAGAAGATGATGAACCAGGTCCTGAAATCGTACCTGGGGAATTTCTGCAACGTGTACATCGACGACGAGGGGGATCGGTGGCCGAGTGGGCTGAAGCGCACACCCAGCTCGACGCGCGTGGAGCGAAAGCTCGCGCTGCAGAACCCAGGGATCCTGGGTTCGAGCCCCACCCCTGCCCGTTTCGATCTGGATGAGCATCGTGCCGGCGTGCGGTCGTGTATCACTACTGCGTGAGCACGTTAAAGACCCCAGGTTAGCAGTCGTACTGCACTGGCAAAATTGCTCATCTACAGTGTAAACCAGTGTCGCCTCATCCTGGCAGACCAACCTTACACTGTATAAACACTAAACGTCCAATTTGACTTTTTGTACATCGACGACATCATTGTCTACTCAAAAACAGAGGAGGAACACCGGCACCACTTGTCACAAGTGTTGGCAGCACTTAGCTCTGCAAAACTGAAGGTTAATTTCAAGAAGAGTGAGTTCTTCCAGACCCAGGTAGTTTTCCTCGGCAGAGTGTTTAACGGCTCTACAAAAAGCACAAAAGAAGAGTCTGTGGCAAGGATTTCCCAACTGGTTAAGCCGTATGACGTACACTCTCTCCGAGTGTTCCTCGGTCTGGCCGGGCACTTCAGAGCATTTATTAAAAACTACGCTCTGAAGACAAAATGCCTCACTAGGCTCACGCAGAAGGATGTGATCTTTGATTGGACGGAAGAGTGTGAGAGAGCGTACCGAGATATGGTTCAAGCTATCTCCTCGGACCCTATCCTATCATTACCAGATTTCACACTCCAATTCGAACTAAACACGGACGCCTCTCATTATGGGACAGGAGCCGTGCTTTATCAACGAGACGCAAAGCAGCCCGCTCACAAGCAGCTTCGGGTTGTGGGCTACCACAGCTATACGTTCAACAAATCAGAGTTGAATTACACGACCACAGAAAAAGAGGCAATGGCAGTTCTGAAGGCTGTCCATTATTTTCGGTCGTACCTGGAAGGGGCTCCGTTTAAGTTGTTCACAGACCACCAAGCCCTGACTCACCTTCTTAAAATGACACAGCCAAAAGGCCGACTTGCGAGGTGGGTCAATGAGCTCCAGCAGTTCCAGTTTGACATTATACACCGCCCTGGTCTACTGCTGACGGACGCCGATGCTCTTTCACGCCTTCTTATTCCTCTAAGTGGCGGAAGTCAGGGAACTGTAAACCGAGCAAAGCTGTGGGAGGGAACCGAACATATATTCTTTGAAGAGGGAAAGTTCCAAGTACCTCCTTCAATGATTCCTACAGTTCTACAAGAGTATCATGATAGCCCAGAATCCGGTGGACACGATGGCTTTTGGCGAACCTACAAAAAACTCACCAAGAGATTCACCTGGCCAAACATGAAGCAGGACACAAGCAAATACATTCAGTCTTGTCACGAATGTCAACTTCATAAGGCAAAGTTCAAGCAAGCTACTGACGTAATGACAACTCCGGAGTACTCCAAGGAACCATTTGGAGTTGTCCACTTGGACTTCGCAGAGTTGAAAAAGAAAAGCGAAGGAGTAAAACAGACGCAAGCGTTTCTTATTTGTATTGATGAATGCACAAGAATGGTAGCCACTCGAGCTGGAAGAGAAGATGCGAACAGCGTCATAGCTTTGCTCAACCGAGAAATGTTCAAGAACGTCAAGGTAATAAAATCCGATAATGGACCAGCCTTCAGAAGCAAGAAGCTCGAACATTGGGCAAGACAGCGAGGTATTTCACTGAAGTTTTCTGCGCCGTATCATCCTGCAGCCAACGGCCTTGCGGAACGAGCAATTCGGGACATTAAGCAATACATGAAAATGTACCCAGATTTTCCAGGAGGCTGGAAGTGCTGTCTCGAAGCAGCTGTGTCTCACCACAACAGATCGTACACGAAGGGCCTGGGATGTAGCCCGATCTTTGCGGCCACTGGGAAAGTTCCCTTTCTATCGGCCGATCATAAGCTGGGGTTAACAGAGAAATTGCGACTTACAGAAATACCCAAAACAGACGCCGCAAAACAGAAGTACAGGGGCACCATGAAACAAAACTTTGATAAAAGACACAACGCCGCAATACCAAACCTAAAGGTTGATGACCTTGTTCTCGTCAGAAAAGGAATCCCGGGGTCAAGCGCCAGTTTTTCGGGGCCTTACCGCGTTGTGAAAACGGCTGCCCAGCAGGGCATATTGAAGACGATTTGGTACTTGGGCCCTAACGAGACGACGGAGACTGCCTCAATAGGAAATGTTTTTCAGTATTATCCCAGGAGGGATAACTTCTGAAGCACGGGGAAGTGAAGTGAGCCTGGGGATGAAAGAAGACGACAACGATTAGAACTGGGGGGAGAAGAAAGAAGAAGTAAGATAGAATAAACAAGTCTGATAAGCTTCTCCAGTGTGGCAATAATTTGTAGACCCCTACATAAGTGCTAGTGAAGGCAGAGTTCACGAAGTACTGGCGGCGGCGATGTCGTGGCGGGGAGAGTCTCGAAGTTCGTAGAATGATTAATACCAAAACAACTTCATGCTAAAAAGGAAATAAAGAAAAAGAAATTCTATTTTGAAGGACACCGCACTTTTTTTCGCTTGTTCAGCATATATATCGAAGTAGAAATTACAACCAGCTTCTGACTCTCTAAAAACAGCTAGGATCGCAGACCTTACGTGAACATCAACCCTTAGATCAAAACACAGCGACCATAATCACTGAAGGGGTTAGAACGGAACGGGGTTCTTCAGTTGACACGATTTCGCCCCAGCAGCGCGAACTTCCTATAGTGCTTTGATGGTACTTCAGCATGTCGTGAGCCTGAAGCGCGTAAGAGCAGCCAAAGCGCGACGAAAGACAACGAACGCGTGTCGAAGGCCGGGCATCCGGAAGAGACGCCCTGCCGTTCTCGCCCTACTATTGACTATCTCGCCCTAAAATCGGAACAGCATCGTTCCATCCAAACATGTCGAAGAACAACTGTCAACCAACGGATGTGAAGAGAGCTTTACCTTCTCCTTCCTATCCCCTCTGTGCCCGTTTAATAACACACGCGCCGGTCACGAAGAACGCCTATTAGCGCCACAACCGTCCGATCGTAACCGCACAGAGTCCCTGCTATAACCGCTCCAACCAACGTTGAGTGCCAGCACCTAATAGGGAGTTTTCGTAGACCGCGCTGCCCCCTCCGCTAAGCGTTCCGCAACGAAGAAGTTGCTACTGCGCCTGCGCGCCGACAGCCTTGACTGTGGAGTTCCCGCTATCGTAGCTGGTTGCGGAGGGCCTTGCGGGACGGCGAAAACGATCTACGAAAACTCCCTAATAACGCCGCCGTCGCGGAAAGACGAAGCAGAGAGCGCGGCGCGCTCGTAAGCGCCGGGAGCAGAAGAAGGCCACTTTGCCGCGCGATCCACGGGAGCGCATCAATCTTTCAACGTGCCACTTTTTTGTCGCGGATTGGCGCCCATTCGGCTCGGTTCCCGCGCGGCCGTCGATCACAGGCGCGCGAGCGCTGCGCGCACATGCGGGAGCTTCTTTCCCACCGCGGTTTTAAATATTAAAGGCACTCCCGCCGGCGCTTACCGAGATCAGGACCGGGGCCACCTCTTTTGTAACCGGGAAGAAGGAAAACGAGGGAACGAGGAACGAAAATCTGCCTGCTGCAGTCTTTCGTCGATGCGTGCGTGCGCGCTGGTTTGGACCGACTTTTATTTGTTTTGTTTTTGGTTTGCTCGTTTTTTTTTTTCTGATTTGGGGGACCGTTGGGGCGAGGCTTAACTGGACGTTGGACACATTTGCGTCTGCGTAAGCCGCGTTTAATCCCCGTGAAATCTCGATAGTTTGTTTCCTCCGAAAACAACATTAATTTTTTAGCGCGAGAGTGCCCTCTCCGCTTTGTTTACACTTGCGGCTTGTTGTTGTGCTCGTTTTTCGAAGCTCTTTCCGCCTCGTATCGACCCAGGTGGTGCTGTACACGGTTCAGCCGCGTCTCTTTCGTCACCTGACCCTGGTCTCTGCAGGTGGGTATAGATGTGAGGGCGATCACGTGACTGATTCAGCTCCCACTGCACTGTCAGCTTAGGGGTGAACGGAGTTACAAAGGAAAGCATCCAGCAGCCCGCGTCACCGAAACGTGAGTGAATGCTCTCGCTCTGTCTCCACTAACATGCTCGCTTTCCCCGTTATATCTCGCTTTCTTCTTCGCTGAAAGCGGTACGAGCGATCCCAAACCGAATGTTCGGTTGTAAGCCGAACCATACCGCCGGCAGCATCCTTCAGATATAGGTCGTGCGCGGAAACGAAGACGCCGCCCGCATGAAAGATGTCCGCGATTGCTTGTTTGCTTATTATGGAGGTGTCCTCAATCATGTATTATTGAGATTCTCGAAGCTCTTTTGTCGGCCCTTAAGACCATAATCGCTGCTGCGGTAGTCTCTGCATTATTTGCCCGAAGCTCTCGTGGCGACATAGGTATTACGGTTTCTCTGTCTTTTTCCTTTTCAAATATACACCATTTC
Organism: Ixodes scapularis; assembly: GCF_016920785.2. NCBI lineage: Eukaryota > Metazoa > Arthropoda > Arachnida > Ixodida > Ixodidae > Ixodes > Ixodes scapularis. The sequence goes on from NW_024609857.1 coordinate 32,960,026, forward strand.
CCGGCCCCCACCCGAGCATAGTCTTCCCACCTTAGAATATGAAACTGCGTGCTCCCCGCGATGTCACGCACAGGGTGGAACAAAGGGGATATCCACCGAATTACGTTGACTAATTAACTAAACTTTGTTAAACCTTGTAGTTATATTGGTGCTAGGGACCATGTTGGAATTGCAGAATTGACGGCAATTACAATCAAAGGCCAGCCCAATTTTTTTAAGCGAAATTTTAATGGAGGTTTGTTCTATTAATCGATTAATTCTCGCGTTTTTTCCACAGATTTGTAAGTTGCCCGCAAAAGGAACCCATCAAGTCCTCTGCCCAGTATGACGCTTAGAAGAGTGACGTCGACGTTTAGGTCACGTCCTCACTTCTGTAGTCGGCGCAGTCACCACGGGCACGCTGCCCATGCAGATAGTGACACGAGTGAAACGACGACGTCACTCTTCGAGGCGTCAGTGCGGGCAGGGCCAAGCAGGGCTGCTGACACTCTTAGTGAGCGCAATATTTAAATCGAGCAAAAAAGCGCGAAACCTGATAAAGTAATATCTAAGTACTATCTTTATCTCATTTTTTTTTAACTCTAATAGTAACCGCCGTCAATACTACAAATCCATCATGGTCCTTAAAACCATTCAAAAGTTGATTTAAGTACTTTAGTTAATTAGTCAGCTTACCGTGACGATTATCCCCTGATAATGTGCGCCGAGTCTGATACATACATGGTGAAGACAGAAATCGACCAACTATCACCCCCTACGTTCTTTTTTTATAATCTGTTTGATTAAATTCATACACTTTGTGTAAGCCGAAAAAAAGGCACAGCGAGCAGAATCTAGATCATTCGTACCCTCGATGACTGTGAAAGAAGAACCAGCAAAGGCAAAGAAAGGACTCACCGTTAAACGAAGCAAATCCCAGTGAAGTCTCCTTGAAATCAGAACAAAGATGAGAAATCAGGAAAAAGAGGGGGGGGGGGGGGGGGGGATCTGAAGGAATCTGATTAATGAAGCCCGGCAGCTTACGCGAGGCGGTGGTGCCGAAATGACTCCTCGGGCTGCCTCCTATTATAGTTGGGGGCTTCGAGATTAATTTAAAAAAATGAAGTGCTCTCCAATAAAAAGCGCCACTCGGCCTCGATGAGCATTCGAGCGCGGCTCTCTGTGCTGGTACGAATGCCGGACGATCGGTGGGGAAAGGCTCGAAAGTTGAGAACGAATTGAACAACAGAGGTAAAGGTCGTAAACCCCAAATCAATGGCGCGATAACTGAAAAATAAAAAAAAAATAAAATATTTAATTTGATTGGTGCTATAGCGCGTGAGAATTGCAGTGCGCATATGGTGAACCTGTCCACGTACTCGCGTTTGCATATCTATATGCACTTGGCGTATATAAAATCGTGGATAACATGCGAGGCAAAAAATGCCTTCTGAGGAATCTTTCTCTTCTTTTTTTTTTTTTTTTAAGATCTGCCGAGGTTTTTGTTGTTTTTTTATGAAAAAATTGTGCGCTAGTGCAAGTAGCGAAATAAGGCTTCTGGGGTCTTCGACAAGGACCTTAAAAAATGTTCCAGAAACATTTTATCCCAAGGCGTTTCAGCGACCTGCTATGAGCTCGGACCCCTACAGCTTTTGACGTATATTTTCGTGAAGCGTAAACTAGGTAGATGTTTCAGAATAAAACTGCTTGTTGCTGTGAAACTCGATCACATCGCTCGCTACAAAACCACTTTCCTTTTAAGGGAATTTTACATACTGCATTACAGGAAAGGTTTGATTTCACGCAATTGTGTCCTCTATCATCATCATCATCATCATCATCATAATGCCTTTATTTGTGCCAATTAACAACCAGCAAAAATCTACAATGTGGCACAGTGAAAAAAAAAAATTTGCACAACTGTAAAACATGCTCAACTGATAAAACTAGCATGCAACAAAACACGACAGTACATTTTTAGCGACGGAAAATAATCTCATCTAATTGTCTACTGAGATTTACGTAGCTATTAAAAATATCAAACTTTTCATGCCCAAGATTGTTTACACTTGTCTGCATTCTTGTTGTTGGTAATGTCATGTGTTGAATGTGGGGATAAAAAGTGAGAGCTGTCCTATTTGAGCGAGTCGGTACGTTAAAGTTTACTGTGGACAAAAGTGTTGAGTCAATGTCCCCGTCAACTATTTTATACAAGAAGGCAACATCGCGCGATAATCTTCTGAGGGATAGACACTGTAGGCCAAATTTGTCGAGCAGGAGTTCATAGTTGTAAAAATGCCTTCGGCCAAGGTATTTGTCATAGATTATGCGTACAAAACGTCTCTGAACTGGCTCTATTTTAGCTGCATCACGTAGCGTCAGTGAATTCCACACCACAGAGCCAAATTCTAGTCTCGATCTGATAATAGAACAAAATAAACGAAGGAAACAAGCATAGTTCGCAAACTTTCTAGTTAATCGAGTAATCATTCCAAGTAATCTAAATGCAGAACAGGCAATATGGGCGACATGGCAGCCAAAGGATAGAGTAGTGTCAAAGTACACTTCTAGATCACGAAGCGGTGATACTCTTAAAATGCACTTATCATCAATTGAGTATGAATAGTGTATAATTTCACGTTTTTGACTGAAAGACATGACCTTAGTTTTTTCTGGCTACTCTTTTTTGAAGCTACTCTTTTTTTCTGTTTCACGCTATTACATTTTGTTTTATGGAACTACGTTCTGCTTTATTGGACTATGTTTTGTTTTACTACACTGTCGGTTGAAACACTGCGAAGGGAACGGGGTTTAAAACTTCGGCAGATGCCGGTCTTGCGTCTCTTTTTCGTGCAGGCGATCGAGCATCCAGGGTTAAGAAGAGTTCGCGCTCTATTCGAGTTTTGTAGTACGTGCGCCTGGTCTCCATCAGCTCTATAAGCACGGTGGAATCGTCACATGACCCCTAAAAGAAACAGTGCGCCCATTTCGCGTTCGTCTAACAACGTACCCTCGTTGCCGTGCCAACAATTACCCCTAAATGGGCCAGCTCTCTCTCTCTCTCTCTCTCTACTCATCTCCGACGAATAATAAAATCTTCCTTCGCAATTCTGTCCGGCATTGCTACTAATTTTCCGTCGACACCGCATTAACCGCTTAATCTATCCAAGATGGCGGATCACGAATTAAGGTCCACGTGAGACAGACTTGTTCCCTCCCTTTCGCGCGTTGCCCTTCGAACCCCGAAACGACGTTTCGTAAGCACGTGCAAATTTTCGGGTGCGCCTACGAGCAGTCTTCGCGATACACTGGCACCACCGAGCCTGCAGTAGTAGCTATAACTACTTCCCACGTCGCCTCTTTAACGGCGTCGGCGTGACGTGGTGAGATTCCCCAAGCTTCCACGCCACCACACACATGCACACGCCCATACACACATACACGCGCGCGTACACACACACACACATACACAGTGACATATACAGACACAGAGGACACACGCACATCCAGAGAGAGATATAGAGAAAGAGAAACACCCACTCGTGCGCGCACACACACACAGACACATACACAGACGCACACTCCCCATCCCCCCAAAAGCTCGCTAGATTACCGCACGGCGCACCT